>NC_056746.1:305128379-305385879 GCF_019279795.1 Protopterus annectens | reverse complement strand
AGCAACTGCAAGGTTTATGCTGTATGAAGAAATGCAACTGACAATTTGCAAATTAATTAGCATTTAGAAGAGCCATGGGACTGCCCAAGGAATTTTTTTTTCCTGTAGCTTCCTTGGAACTGAGGTAAGACACACTTGACTGTGTTTCTTACCTCTTTCTTTAGCTCACTTTGTAAAAGGAAACTACCATTTCCATCTTCTTGTCCAGTATAATCCTCTGGTCTTATGAAGACTGGCAAGCAGATTGCTCACTTCCTGAGCACTATCTCTCCAAAGTCTGATAAATCATTCTGTGCTTCCTCCTTGTCACATTGGCACGGATCTGTTTGTCCCTCTCTTTGTCTGACTATAATTAATTAATTAATTATGAGGCTATTATGCCATAAACAGGGCAATAATCATAACAATTATAGTAAGAAAGGGTTGACCCGTCCATGTGGAACATGTAATTTCTGTGATTATATTGATGGTTCTGATAGGTTTCATCATCCAGATCTGGAGAAGGATTTTAGTTTTCAAATAGAAGCTACTTGCAAAACTTCTAATCTTGTGTATCTAGCAGAATACCAGCTTTGCCATTCTTTTTATGTTGGCAAAACTAATAGGGTCCTTAGGGATAGGATCCGAGAACATGTCTACCACATTAGGAAACAGTCGGATCATAATGCCCTAGCTAAACATGTAGTTCGTTTTGGGGATGACCACTACTTCACATTTAGAGTCATTGAGATTATTCACTCTAGTATAAGAGAAGGAGATATTAGGAACCATACAGAGTTCAGAGAAAATAATTGGATTATTACACTTAGGGCAGACAGAGGCCATGGTTTGAATGAAAGGGCAACTATCAAACCTCTACTTAAAAAGCGCAGGATACAAAAATAATTTATATAAGTAGGAATATATATATATATGCCCCTTTTGTATTTCCATTGTTTTATACTTTTATGCATGTTTCTATATGTGTGGTATATATGCCTGACTCTATATTATGTTTTATATATGAGCTAGTTTCTATTGTTATCCATGTAGACCAAGAGCGCTTATATGTGTATTCTTAGTTGTGTACCTTTAAAAAATTGTTAACTTTTTAATTGGTATTTCTTTGTGATCAGTTCTAGTTTTTTGAATTCTTATATAAGGACTTGAATAAGGACCATTCCCCCAAAGGCAGGTGACCGGTCTGGTGGACCCCAGCCATAAACAAACTTTACAACAGAAGGAGGAAGCTACTACATGACAGAGCAAAATCCCTAAAAGGAAAGGCATCTCTGATTAGTACTAGCAAAAAACTACGATCACTCATAAAATCATCCAAGGCCAACTTTGAGAGAAAAATCGCAAATGACACAAAAGACAATCACAAGGCCTTCTTTAGCTATGTTAGAAACCTGGGTGGAAACTCCCAGATATGCTCAGAGTTAGTCCAAAATGACACAAAATACACTGAACCCATTGACATTGCCAACATTCTGGCAGACAGGTTCAGTGCAAATTTCTCCTCCCCCTCCCCAAAAGGAGAAATAACTATCCCAGCAGAGTGTAGCCTCCCTAACATCTCAGATGCCCAGGTGAGAGCCGCCTCTCTAAAGCTAAAAACACAGCATCAATGGGACCGGATGGTGTCCCGGGCTGTGTGCTACATGAACTCCAAGAGGAACTAAACCCACACATAAGGCTGCTGTTTAATCTTAGCCTTACCACAGGATACGTACCCAAAGAGTGGCGACGGCAACAGTGGTCCCACTTCACAAAGGCGGTGCTTCTACGGACCCTGGAAATTACCGCCCATAAGCCTGATGAGCCTGGTCTGCAAAGCTATGGAGAGGATCATTATGGAACTCATAAACAAAGACATTGGGGACCTACAGACATTGGATCCTACCCAATTTGGCTTTGTCAAGGGCAGATCCTGCCTTCTGAACTTGGTCGACTTTTCTGAAACAGTCACTAAGGCCATTGATGAGGGTAAGGCAGTTCACACAGCCTACCTTGACCTTGCAAAAGCCTTTGACACAATACCCCACTCGGGCATCATAGACAAACTCACCAGCTTAAATGTAAACCCATATGTCACAAGATGGGTTGCAAACTGGCTCAAGGACAGAACCCACAGGGTCAGAGTTGCTGGAGCTATGTCAGACTCTAAGCCAGTCACAAGCGGTGTCCCACAGGGCTCAGTCCTGGGACCCATCTTGTTCGGCATTTATTTTTCTGAGGTACAGGCAAACATAGGAGGATTGTGGCTGACAAAGTTCGCAGATGGCTGCAAACTGGATGCCATAATTGATACTCCAGCGGACACAAACATCCTTCAGAGAGGCCTCATAGAAATGGATAATTGGTGCCAGAGCCATGGCCTTAAGCTAAACGCCAAAAAATGTATAGTCATACCCTTTGGGAAAAACAAGGTACCGACAAATTACCACATAGGCGGTAATCCATTAAGTACGGAAGAGGTAATCAGGGACCTAGGGACCCAGGTTGACAGTAACCTCTCATTTGACACTCACATTGCCAAAGTGGTTAGGAAGACCTTCTATATTGCCCACCTTATCATGAAGGGTTTCACATCTAGATCAAGAGAGGTCATTGTGCCCCTGTACTCTTCTCTTATCAGGCCAATGATTGAGTACAATGCCCCATTTGGGATGTATCTCACCCGACACCTGCAGCAGTTGGAAAGACCCCAAAAGTTCCTCACCAAGAGGATAAAGGGTCTTAAACATATGTCATATGCTGCCCGACTGAAAAACTCCAGCTCTATTCAGTCGCATACCGCCTACTCAGAGGTGATCTGTGCCTGACGTACAAGGCCATGTCCAATCCTGAATTAATGGACATGCTCCACCTCAGAAAATCCAAATCCATCAGAGCCACGAGAACAAGTGACTTAAACCTCAACACAGAAATAAATAGAACGTGCTGGAGGGACAGATTCATAACCCAGAGGCTCCCTACACTCTGGAACAGAATCCCAGTCCATGTTAGGCAGAGCCCCTCACTGACTCTATTCAAGAGAAATCTCGACGAGTGGATGGGAGATCGTAGGTTTACCCTGGGGGTCATCTCTTTGTCACTACTAGACAGAGGCATAGTAAACTAAACCCTAAACGGGCGTAGTATTCTCATCCTAAGGGGTGGTGTAAGCCACATACACTCTGGCTAGGCTTATAAATGCCCTAGGGCAGATAGCCTAGTACGAACCTATGAACCTATGAACCTATGAATTTGATATCAATGTTTGTCAGCATGAAGAAGCTCTTTAGCGAAAGCGCTTACTGTGTTGGTTTTTACAATAAATGTTTTATGAATTTTAACATCCTAGTGATACTTGGCTGCATTGTTGTCACTATAACTTCTTTTTATATTATTTGTCTTTTGTACAATGGAGCACTCGTCTTGTGGGAGTGTTGTGCTTTGCCATTGACATAATTAATTAATTGTTTTAATAATCAGAATAATAAGTGGAGGTCTATGAAGAACCCTTTCATAAAGATACTTCATAGTATATTGACATAGTCATATTATAAGATGGAATGTTTGGCTCTGTGACAGAGAGATGGGGCCCTAACTACAACCCAGATGAGTGAGTTTCAATTAGTGGCCCCAGAACAGGACAGGCAAGGCAGGATGGGGAGAAATGACAGGATTTGGCCAATTCTCCTCTCCCACAGAAGTGGTAGGGTTTGCATGCACTCAGATCTCCCTGGAGGAGACAAGAGAGACCTGGTGGGGGATGGGCATGGCTGATTGGAGTTACCAATCCTTGCAGAAGTGAGGAGAATGCTCCATGGACAGCCAATTGCATGTCCCTTCTCTGGCATCTCAGTGAGCGTGCTTGCATTAGGACTGGAAGATAATGGAAAAATGTGAACCATCCCTGATAGCTGCCTGGATAACCGCCTCTCTCGGTAAGCTTCCTTCTGGTAAAGGGAACAAATGGGTTTGTAGAATAAGAAAGGTTATGATGGTTGGTTTAGAGCAGGGGCAAAACTGAATAAAAGATTATAAGACACAATACAACAGAATTATAAAACTTTATGACATGTTGCTACATAATTATATATTAATAGATACAGTCAGGGGTATAAAGCTAAGAATGATTATTGCTAAAGCTAGTTATAAAACTGAGAAAGACTGGCTTGATTCTACAAAGTACATTTTAATGTGCATAACAAAAGGACTTTAACAAATATGACTCAGTTTATTCAAAAAAGTTTCAATTGGAAAGTATGTGTGGTATTTACAGAATCGTGGACTAGAAGGCCTGTAACAGCTGTATGAGAACTGAAATGTCTTAAAGGCAAAAGTAATTACATTGGTTATATCCACACGAGTACAAAAAGTCTGACAGCACAGCATGAGTTAAGTGTATATATATATATATATATATATATATATATATATATAAAGAGAGAGAGAGAGAGAGAGAACAATATGCATTTTAGCTAAAGTGCTATAGCTAGAAGAAGAAAGTTAGGAAAATACGTTAGAGGAAATGGAAGAAAGAAGATTATACTAGATATTTATACAAAATATACTAAGGGACATGAGTAGGTTTAAAAAATGTATACTATATAAATAGCACATGCAGGGCACCAGAGCCAAAAAGTTCTTGCCCACCTTAAAGTTGTATATACAATACCTAACCTCCTCACTAAGGAGGGTAAAAGAGCTATTGCCACAGGGGTCCAGCTACCTAGGCTTGAATACCTACTCCTGCTTTTTGCTTTTTAATCTATGCAGAGCCTTTATATACTAGAAAAATGAGAATAACATTTTCAAAATTATACACCTCAGCTGTCACTATAAGCACTACTGCCCTATAGTTAATTCTAACTGGTTACCAGTTAAAGACAGAGGTTCTCAACACACTTATGTACAAACTACTAAATAAATGATACCACCCTCCATTATGGAAATTCCTTCAATTTAAGGATCTTTCTTATGCCCTAAGAAATACGGTGTATAATCTCTTAGTTGTATCTTTTGGCTTTTCCCGGTTAGGGGTCGCCACAGTGGAACTCCAGTCCGCTAATGATTGGCAGTAAATTTTTACGTACCGAGTTGCCAGCCCTGACGTACAACTTTCAACGAAGGTACACCCATTCACATATGTTTCCACACAGAAGACTCTTTAGCTGACAATCGAACAGGACAACGTCTTATTGTGAGGCGACATAGTAATACCCCTGTATAATATCACTTCCATAGAGAAGGCATTCTTCAAGCTAGCCCAATCTCCCAAGAAATTAGAAGCTTATCAACTTTAACTGATTTTCACACAGTCCTTAAGAAACATACCAAGAAAACTACAGTGTCACTGATTTGGTAATCATGGATAATCATTCTAATTCATATCCCTTGTACTCCTTTTTGCTTTCCCACATCTTGTTTTACTGCAGGTGTTTCAATACCTTCTTTTATGCTTTTGTAATTTCTCTTTGCTGTTCCTCTTCCCCTCAATATTCCCACTCCTCTCACTACTCATATCCCATATGCTGGCTGCATCCCACTACTTTGATACACTTCTTGTTATAGTAACTTCTTGTGGAGTTACTATTGCACCTTATTTATTTCATTGTAATATATTTTCCATTCATCTGTATATTGTTTTTACATATACTATATATATAGCAAACATATAGATTTACTTGTTGTATGATTACACTTTTATCTCAGGCCCAGGTCCTATACAAATAGCTACAACATATATTGTAGTGTTGTCACCTTACAGCAAGAGGTTACCTGGTTCGATTCTCATCTGGGGTGCCTTCTATGCATAACCTGCACATTCTCCCTGTGTTTGCATTTGTTTCTTGTAGGTGCTCCAGTTTCCTCCCACATACCAAAGACAGGCAGTAGGTGAACTTAACACTCTAAGTTGGCCATAGGTGCGAGTGTGCATGTCAGTGTCTGGTGTAGAAGAACAACCACAATAGGGCTAGCCACCTGGCGGTGATGACTGTCACTATTGAAGTGACACCCTGACCACATGTGCAAAAATGGGAAAACGGGTGTTGTGGATGGATAGAAATACAATATATATATATATATATATATATATATATATATATATATATATATATATATATATATACTTAAAGAGATGCATAGTCTAGCGAGTGCTGTTTTATAGGGAGGAAGTCAATGTTCAAAATTGTGGCTGAAACTAAAGGACAAAAATGTATTATTGTATCCTTTGGCACGTCATCTATCCAGGGGAACTACCACATTGACAATACACCCTAAGAGATGACCTAGTTGTTTGGGATTTGGGAACTGATGTTAACAGTGACATAACTTTTGACCAACTTGTGCCTATTGTTGTAAGAAAGCCCTTCTATGTTGCACAGCTTATAAACAAAGGAATTGTATCTTGATCTAGGAGTGTCATTGACCCCTTCACTCAGCCCTCATTAGGCCAGTCATTGAATATAATGCCTCATTTTGCATGTATCTGTCCAGACACATACAACTGGAAAGCCTACAAAGACACCTTACTAATAGGATACAAGGCCTACACATGTCTTATATGGACTGACTAAAAGCCCTGTCACAATGCTCTGCATCCTACAGACGTCTAAGAAGTGACCTGTGTCTGGTATACATGGCATCCTCTGACCCATTACGGATGGATTTACTGCATATCAGCAAGTTAAATGGGATCAGAAATCCTCAGTTGAGGGATCTAAACCTCTTCTGTAACATCATCAGAATGGTTTGGAGGGACAGATATATTTTGCAAGAGATACTGCTGCTATAGAGCAGACTCCCCATCCACAGAAAACAAAGTTCATCCCTGTCTATAGATGGTAAACAGAAAATTTACCACTCTACTACTACTGGACAGATGCAGCTCCAAAATGCTTTATCCCATGCATGGGTCCTCTCAAATTAACTATGTTATGACATCCAAACTTGTAAGGAATTTATACATGCCAAGCTCATATCCTCACTAGAGTCATACAATAGGAGTACCTTAAAAACCTTAGATTTTATCTCAACAATTATTAATGGCTTACTCAAGAACATTTCATACATATCTGTAATTTATAAATTCCTCAGAGATTATTTTGGAAAAACAGATACTTCTTTTTGGAATTATTCCAGTGAAGTTAACAAACAAGAATTCTCATCAAAGAATAAAAAAACTTTGTTTACAGTCAGTGAAAGAGTCCACATCTTCCTTGTTCTGGCATGTATACACATGGAAAGTCTTACACAGATGCTTTCTTACCCCACACAGATTAGCAATAATGTACAAGAAGGATGACATGAAATGCCAGAGATGTGCACATCCTGATGCTGACTAGATACACATGATTGTTAATTGTAATTTCCCCATTTTTAGTCAGATTTTAGATACCTTTGTAAAGCTCTATGGAATGACAACTGTATAATCTCCGACTCCCTTATCCTTTTCAGTACTTCTGTTCCTGAAGTCATACCTAAAAATCAAATATTTTTACTTTGGTCAATCCGCTCTATAGCAAGAAAAATCATTACTAAAAATTGGAAATCCCAATCTACTGTTGTCTTTAAAATTGAATTTGTTCGCCTTGCAAAGTATATTTGCAGAAATGAGATTGCTACTATAAAAACAAGAACAAATAACACAACTCATCATTTAATTGCTTGGAAGAAATTGTTTAACCTTTTAGAAAAACACTAAGTGTTTTCCTGTGTATGTTATTTCTTTTTATTGGACACTGTATATAGTTTATTTGTTCTTTTCCTGTTATGGTGGTGCTGCGGTAGCGTTGTCGCCTCACAGTAAGACGCGGTCCGGTTCGATTCTCAGCTAGAGCGTCTTCTACGTGGTGACATGCATGAATGGGCATACCTTCGTTGAAGGCTGTGCATCAGGCATGGCAAGACGGTATGTAAAAATCAACTGCCAATCATTAGCGGACCGGAGTTCTGCTGTGGCGACCCCTAACTGGGAAAAGCCGAAAGACACAAACAAACATTGCTAAATTATTGTATTAAAAAATGAATAAGAACATTTTTGAGAAAAAATTAACTATGGTATGATCCCAGTTATGCTCATTAGAGGTAGTATATAATTATCAACCATGTGATGGTTAAGACCAATCTCTAACCAAATGGGATAGGTTAATTTGAGCACAAAAGGTAGGCTGGCTAGACTTAAACTGGCCCACAAGGATAGCTCGCCTAGTACTTACCTATGAACCTATGATAGATATAAGAAAAAGTAGAAAGGAAGAGGGCAGGGGTTGGAGGAACAGAGACAAGATGGAGTACTGGAGGATGATAATGATGTCATGGAGGCTGGGGTATAGAGAGAGGAGTGGGAAGGTAAACAGTAGTGATATCACACAGCAGGCAGATAATAGGGCTGGGGATTCTCAAGGCTAGGCCAACAGAAAGGAGTGCAGTCAGAAGATTGAAAGACAGTTTACAGATACAGTCAAGGAGTTTCATATAAAACCAACCCTGCATTTTAAAATACTTATTTTAGTAAATTTCCTAAACTCATGATTAAAGCTATTCCACATTTTAGCCATATGTACAGAAAATAAGAATTTTCCATATTGGTTCTTAGATCTTGCTGCCCTGATAAATTTTTGAGTTTAGATCTATGATGTTATTTATGATGATATTTGCAAAATAAAACAAAAGTGAGTAGCTGGATGCCTTTCCAAGGAATCCAGAGTATGGAGGACTTTAATATCTCATTAAAGGTAATACAATGAGTAAGTTCTGTCAAGTTTATTTTCTTTAGAACAAGGCAATGATGGATGCTGTTAAGAAAGTTAGCATGAAATTTTACTGTTTTACTGTAAGTTAGCCCTACTTAGAAAATTACATGGTATGTATATTAGTAAATATGGAGTTAGCAAAAGGGAAACTGGGAAGCAAATCAGAGTGAAGTACAGTGATCCATGTTTGATCCAGAAGAAAATGTTTAATTCTATTGAATAAACACGGAGCTTTCTTTTCAATACTCTTGCTAACATGCTGATCAAGTCCCAAGTTCTAGTTGAGGATAATATCTAAATGTTTAATGTTATTTACTAATTCTGTTGTCAGACCAGCAATGAATAGTATTCAAAGATCAAGTTGATAGGGCTGAATTCAGTGGGTTACTTATGAATAATGGTCTTACTTTTGCAAACATCTATAAGTATACATTTTTATCTATACCAAAATGGGTATGTTTGTTAAGTCATAAAAGAAAAGACAACTTGAAAATCAGTGGTCAGCTTAGAAACTGCTGTGCCAATCCTATTTTCAACAAAAGAAACAAAAAGCTGATCAAACCATCTAATAGGAGCCTTCCTAGAAATGTAGGCCCATGATTGTTTACAAATCTCTATAGTATGCAAGATCCTATGAGGGTGTGGTTGGTACAACACCAAGTGACTCTTGATTAAGAATACTATCCAACATCACTTCAGACATAAAAGATGTACTAGCTGAAAGTGAAATCTTATTTTAGAATACTGAATACATTTCAAAAGTCATATGAGCCTGCGGCTCAGAAATCCTCTTAACCTAAATCACCACCACTTGTATTTTTTTTTCAAGTTAGACATTTCAAAGAAACTTTATAAATCAGTATAAATGGATGTTAATAAGTACCTCCAAAACAAAATTCATATTGCAAGGAAGACTCAAGTTCCTTATTAGAGGTCTAAGATTAACAATACCCATAATAACCAACTTAACCATAGGTAGAATCAGTATTGGAGGATCTAATGGAAGCAATTGTGAACAATGGCTAAGTAGCATGCCAACCCCTGCTAGAAAATAAATCAGACAAAAATCTAGCAAACTAAAGATTAAGGACCAATGATGGGAAACAGCTTGCTGAGGAGTTACATATTGCTTTTTTAATAGATTGAAGAATTGTAATGATTGTGAGCTTAATAGAGATAATTGCCATGATGCAAACTTTATATTTTTGTTTTTGAGTGAGGCTCAAATTTATCAAGCTACTAAGCAATGTAGAACTAGGTCTTTTGATAACAAGGTGCGATATGGATATACACTATATTGATATGGCCACCATACCTCTCAACTGTACAGATTTGTGCAGAATGTCCAGCTTTTTGCCTTATATTTTTGGTCCATTTTTCATAAAACTGTGACTTTCTGGCAAATTAGTGCCAAATCATTAAAGATTGAACTTAGAAAATAATGACAGACATTTGAGTTTTAGACTTCATACCCTTCAGAAAATTCATGCTAATGCAAAACCTGTTATTCTATCAACTTTCTAAGTTTGTAAGAGCAATATTTCAAAATTGTCCTTATTTGTACCACTTTTTTATGGCTTTGTCCAGTTTTCTTACTCTAAGAGGTTGAGAGGTATGATGGCCACTCAGTCACTTATTTAATACTGCTGTTTTACAGAATATGTTTTCAAGAAGATAGAAAAAGCCTCATTTTGTTTCTAAACATAAAAAGATGGTATGGAAATTGCAAGTAATTATAGGCAGCTGCCTGACAATTTGCTGAATATATATAAATATACTAAACCCATAATGCTAAATGCCAAATGTTAAGATATCAAAATGTTGAAATGGGAGACAGTTCCATGGTGTAGAGGGTTAAAGCCATGACTACGGTACAGGTAACCTGAATTTGACTAGTGGTTCAGAGGCCTATAGGAGCTGGCCTGAGGAGATAGGGGTGAGTGGTGACTGCCAGCTTAACCATTTTGAGAGGAAGGAAGCAGCTCTGGATTCCCACAGGGGTGGCACCTAGTAGGAGCACTACATATTACCTAAAGGAGCTTGAGCCTACAAGGTCTGTGTTTTCATGATGTTTTTGCACTGGGCATCCTAGGGAAACTTGGATAAAGAAGCACACTTCTCTTCAAGATATAGTGATAAAGGAGCTACTGAGGGCCTGGTGAGTGCCCCCAAGGGGAGAGAAAATAGGGCATCCTCCAGGACCAGTAAATTGGCCAGCTCCCTAACATGTTACTCTCACTTGAGAATGAAGGGTCAGTTGGGATTCTTGGCAGGAATGAATGGACTATAGGGCTTTCACGTAGAAAATGGAAATGCCCAGCTGTCATCCCCCATGAATAAATCGGCCAATGTGTGTCAGTAGTAGTGGAGCCATCAGGTGAGGTCATGGGAGGGAGCAATAAAAGCAAACATCATCTTCTTTTGGCTGTTCCCATTAGGGTTCACCACAGTGGATCATCCATTTCCATTTCTTCCTATCCTCTGCACCTTGCTCTGTCACACCAACCACCTGCATGTCCTCTCTCACCACATCCATAAACCTTATCTTAGGCCTTCCTCTTTTCCTGTTACCTGGTAGCTTTATCCTTAGCATATTTTTCCCAATATACTCAGCATCCCTCCTCAGCACATGTCCAAACCAAGTAATCATGCCTATATATATATGTCCTGGCTTGGTCATAGCCAACACCTGCTGAATTACCTCAAGGTGATTGTCTATCTCGTGTTTGTGGTCAGGAATATACGAACAGCACTCCTCCTGGATTAAAGCACAAGTACCTCCTCTCACCGCTAGGGTGAAGTCAAGAGCCATGCGGTTTTGAAGCACTACAGTTCTCATGGCAGTCAGTTCATCAGTCACCAACTCTAGAGTGGAAAAGGTTGCATTGCTCATTATTTCGAGAAGTTTAGATAATTTTCTCAGTTCCCAGATTGATTTTGTTGCTCCATGTGCTGGCAGTACACCTGCCCATGAGATGATGGTATCACCCAAGTCCATATGCGACAGTCCATTTTTCCCTAAGCCCACAACATGATGTTTTTTCCAGCCTGCATTGATTTGCCCCACTGGGTTGACAGGCTTCTTGATTTCTCATCGAACATTCCGAATTTTCCCCTGAGGTAAAACTGCTGTGTGTCATATAGCCGGAACCAGGTACCCCAAATAACAACTGCCAAACCAATTCTCAGGTAACCACTTATATGCTTTCCTACCACATACAAAGTAGCAATCTTCTACTTTGGTAGTAACTTTACTATGTCCTGGCTCTGGATGAAACATTTTTTGTCAATTATAATCAGTTGTTTATAGAGATCAGCATTATGTTTTACTTCATCAGTTGTCCTATGCATCAGTTCAACAAATGAATCATAGCTCGTGTTGCAATAGGAACCTGTGTTATCAGCTTTATTGTAGCATCTATAGGAAATAGTCATATTGCAATTGCTCCAACCCTCCTGAACTGTATAATTTTTGTAAAAACACACAGTCCCCTTCTGTTGAACAGACAAGTGCAATGCTACTTTATCTTGTGATGTGACATCTGATGTATCATAGACTAAGTTTTCCCAGGTCTTGTTGACTCCTAGGGGGACTGAAGTTAATAATAACCCCCCGTATGCTGTTGGCAAAGCTGTGCAAATCCAGCAATTCGAAACATTGAAGGTCTCAGCATACACATATTTGATTGCCTGGTAAGTGTTAAAGTTTGGGTGCCACTCTACGTGCAACTCTCCACGCTTACTCAGTTCAGTTTGTGTGGCTGGGAAAAGGAATGGCCACAACAAAAAGATTATTGTCACTAGTACGGTCAACAGGATGGTTATGCAATACTTCTGAGGAAATAGTTGTTCTGCATTTCTGTTTTCTCCGACTCTTCCGAATAGGTGCATTTGGATCTTACTGGATTCTGTCATCTTTATTTCAGTCATGTTCTTACTCTCTGCCCTAATAGAACCATCAGCACTGATGGTTTCTTCACTGGGGTTGAGACGGATCAGTCCTATTGATCTGACCCCCCTTTGTAGCCAGGCTTTGTGCTGAGCGCCCTGATGGAGAGGTAAGATTTTTGTCCAGTTCAAAGTTCTTAACTAGTTTGCAGTGCGTCAAGTGGATCCACAAAGCTCGCTTTGCTATTTTGACTGCAGTGGGTGTCGAAAGAAGCATCTGGTATGGACCTTCCCACCTTGGTGATGACCAATTCCTCTTCTTTATAACTTTTATCCACACACAGTCTACGGGTGTCACTGTCACGTCTCATGTCTCGGTTTATTTTCTATCTAAAACAGAATTTGACTGCAACAGATGTTTAGAATTTATTAATTTTCTTATATATTCAGCTAGTGTAAAATCAGCTTCCTGGTCTGATGACATGAGAAGTTCCCACTGGGGTGTATAATAAGCCCTTCCAAATAAATTTTCAAAAGGAGTCAATCCTTTTGCTGTAGGGACAGTTCTCATGCTCAACAGTGCCAGGGGCAAATAGTTCAACCAATTTTTCCCTGTCTCAGCTATTAGTTTTCTCAATTTATTTTTTAGTATACCCTTATGCCTTTCAACTAGCCCTGCAGATTGCGGATGGTATGCACAATGATTTTTTAAAGAAATACCAAAATGCTTACTTAACTGCTGTATGGTTTGGTTTACAAAGTGTGTACTGTTGTCACTGTAGATTCTTTCCGGAATTCCAAATCTAGGAATGATTTCTTTGACAAGTACTTTTGCCACCGTAGCTACATCTGGATTTTTGGTTGGAAAAGCTTCCACCCATATGGAAAACATATCTACAATGACAAGACAATACTTTTTATTTTCACATTTGTTCAATTCTATGAAATCCATACAGATAGTGTGAAACGGATATGGTGGTGTAGGGAAACTCCCTTGCTTGGGCTTTATCGCCCCCTGTGCATGATGTTTGTTACAAATTTGGCACATCAAACAGAATTTTTTAGAGTAGTTTGTAAATCCATACGTTGTGAACACTTGGTTTACCATCCCCCCTGTTGAGACATGGCACTGCCCATGGCTCAACAAAGCTGCATATCTAAACAAATTAGAGGGTAGTATCAGTTTTCCCTCTTTAGAGATGTACAGCCCCTTCTCGAGGATTGCTCCTCGTTTTATCCATCATTGTTTTTCAGCTTCTGTAGTAAGAGTCTGGATTGTTTTTAACATGTCTAAATCTAAAGTTTCAGAGGGTTGTAATTCCTCATCTAAAAGAAATACTTCAGAAGCTGCTTGTTTTGCAGCTGTATCAGCTCTTTTGAAATTTTATCTTGTTGCTTGGTGTGAGCTGTGCATTTACAAATAGCTACTTTCTGAGGTAACTGAATAGATTCTAAAAGATCTAAAATAAACTGTGCATGATTTATAGGTTTGCCAGTAGATGTTATCATTCCCCGGTTTTTCCACTGTTGTGCAAAAACATGTACAATAGAAAAAGTGTACTGGCTGTCAGTAAAAATGTTTACACATTTTCCCTTTGCTAAGGTACATGCCCGTGTCAGGGCTATCAATTCTGCTGCTTGTGCAAACAAGTTGTGTGGTAAAGATTTTGCTTCTACAATCTCAGTATCAGAGACTACTGCATATCCTACTAGGTTCTGTCCTGCAGGACCTCTTTTGCATGAGCCATCCACGTAGTATGTCACCTCGGCATCATCCAAGGGGACATCCGCAAGATCTTTTCTAGGTAGTGTCTTTTGCTCAATTACCTGCAGGCAGCAGTGTGATGTGCCATCGGCAGTGGTTGGGAGCAGGGTAGAAGGGTTCAGAGTCGTGCATCGTTCAATTGCCATATGAGGCTGACTCAACAATATGGTCATACAGGAAAGATGCCTAGCAGGGGAAAGATATGCTACCTTCTCTTGCAGTAAAATAATCACGACTGCATGAGGCACTCTCAAAGTGAGAGGGTGGAATAAAACTACTGAGGCTGAAGCCTGCACTGCCATCGCAGCGGCAAATACTGCTTGTACACAGTGGGGTAAGGACCGTGCCACTGGGTCTAGTTGTGATGAATAGTAAGCAATAGGGCATTGCTTATCCCCATGCTGTTGTGTTAACACTGATGTCATATAACCTTGTTTGCAATCTACAGTTTGGAAAAAACGTTTATGGTAGCTTGGCAATCCCAGAACTAATGAGGACACTATTAATTGTTTCAGTTTACAGAAGGCAGATTCTGCCTCTGGTGTCCATTGTAACAAATCCTGTGTTGCCATAGGCTTCTTATATATAAGGTCAGTCAGAGGTGCAGATTCCAAGGCATAGTTTGGAATCCAGCTCCGGCAAAAATTAGTTGTACCCAGGAAGGACATCATTTCCTTCTTGGTAGTGGGTTTTGGTGCTTGCAAAATTGCTACTTTTCTGTCCTCATCTAATGTTCTACCTTCCTTGGATATTACATATCCCAGGTATTTGACTTGTTTTTTCCAAAGCTGCAGTTTATTTTTGTTTACCTTATGTCCTTCAGCGGCTAAAAATCGTAATAGCGCTATGGTATCTTCTCTACAATCCTGCTGGGTGGGGGCTGCCAGCAAGATGTCATCAACATAAAGTAAAATCTGACTGCCTCTTGGTGGGGTGAATCCCGCCAAGTTGCTTGCCATTTCTTGTGAGAATATCGTTGGACTTTCACAATATCCCTGTTGTAGTCGCGTATATGTATACCTTTTCCCCTGAAATGTAAATACAAACCAATACTGGCTATCAGGGTGTATCGGTGTCAAAAAGAAAGCATTGCTAATGTCTACCACAGAAAAATACTTTTGTTGAGGTTTTAAATCATTCAACAGGGTGTGTGGGTCTGGCACCGTGGGTGCCCTTGGTATTACTGCATCATTTACAGCTTGTAAATCTTGGACCATACGCCATTCTCCATTGGCCTTTTTAACTGGAAATAAGGGTGTGTTACATGGTGAATCGGGAGATTCTACTAGTATCCCTCCTTTAAGTAAGGCTGCTATGATAGGCTTTATCCCTGCCTCTGCATCTTTTCTTAAGGGATACTGTCTTTTTTGTGGTCTGAATGCTGACTTTGGCGTGATAGTAACTGGTCCCACTGTACGAATAAGTCCTACATCTGATTTTCCTTTTGACCAGAGAGTCTCTGGTATATTTCGTAAGGCATTCTCTTCCTCCTTTAATAGGAGTGCTAATCAGCTGTCCTCAGCAGACTGTAAGTGCACAGCTGGGTTGGTCTGAGTCATCCAATTCAACTTCTGTATTTGTATTCCCTGTTCTGACAGTTCCAGTTCTGTCTGTTTCTCCCATCTCGTGACTTTTTCTCCTAGGTCTGCCCATTCTATGTCTTTGTTTTTGGTTAGGCTAACATGTGGCAATCGATTAGATTTATAAAGTGCAAAGAACTCCTGGGGCAATGAACAACTGGCTACACTGTTCCATTCTGTGTCCCAGTACAGGTTATGTAATATCAATCTGTTTGCATGATTTTTAAACAATTCTTGCTCATATTCCTTATCAGGTCCTGGTGGGTTACAATAATACAGGGTACAGTGCAACAAGTGTTGCTTATCAATGTAAAGGGAGGGGAACTTGCTGATGGCTACATTCATTAACTCTTCGGTCACAGTCCCTGGACCAGTCGTAACCAAGTCCTGGCTGTACCAATAAAACATTTCACCCCCCGATTACACTGCAAAGGTATCAATTTGTCACGGTGCTTCCATACCCTGCATGGTTGGGACTACTGCTATACCAAATAGCTGCATGAGGTCTCTGCCCAAGAGGTTTACTGGGCATTTTGCAGAAACAACAATTTTGCTTTTCTGAGTCAATCCTGAAACTGGATCAGTTATTGCAATATTACGGGAGAGGGGCTCCCGATACAGCTGTCCATTAGCTGCTTTTACCAGTATGTAATCAGGTGACTCTGTATTTTCTGGCAGTTTGGAGGGATGTTTCAGGGTTCGTGATGCCCCTGAGTCAAACAAGAATTTGACTTCCCTCCCTTCTACCAAGAGTGTAACTTTTGGTTTCGTGTCTGCTAAATAGAGCTCCAAGCTCAATAAAGCTAGGTCTAATATTTCATTTTCTTCATTGTCACTAACTTCTTGCACTTCCTCTATTCCCTCTGTCACATCCTCTACTCCCTCTATCACATCCTCATTTGTCCATTCTTTGCTATCCCCTTCTAGTGATTCCTGACTACCATATAGTCAGTCCTCACCCTCCTTGTCTTCCGTGGTTGCCTTCTTGTTTTTCTTGCAATCCCTTGCCAAATGTCCCTTTTTACCACATTTGAAACATTCTCCCCTTTTCTTTTGCCCTTCAAAGTCCTCTGATCGCTGATCAGATTGTTTGTTTCCCTGTGCATTTTTCTTGCCCTTTTTCCCAGACTGTACTACATAAACTTCTGCTCCATCTTCTACAGAAAATACTTGAGCTTTCTTTTTCTTTTTGCTGTTAAAATGCCTTTCAGCATGCCTAGCATATTCAGGTAATGACTGTACCTGCTTGTACGATGATCTACCATGCGTTTTGTAATAAATACTGGCTTTTAAAAATGCATTCTTTAACTGCTGTTCATATGGGGAATCTTGTGTCTGATCTTCAAGAACCTGCATTCCACAATGGTTATTAAAACATTCTAACAATCTGGCATAGTACCGGTCAATAGTTTCACCTTCTTGTTGGATGCATTTATTAATGCAAGTCCAGTCTGCCCTGGATTTCCATTTTTCAGAGATGTGGTCTGTAAGACTTTTTACTCTGTTGTCTAATTCTGCGCTGCTATGTGGGAGGAGTCTTTGTGCAGCATCACGGGGATTCCAGTTGCCACTAATCATGTACCAATCTGGCCCCACAGTTTGTCTAACTACTTTTTCTACCTCTTCTCTGTTTAGGTTATAACTTAACCTCATTCCTTGCAAATCTTCTGAGAATTTTCTAAAATTAACTTTTGGATGGGGAATTCCCTCAGTGGCTTTCCGGATATATTCCGGAGTCCAAGGTCTATACACTAAAATAGTTGGGTCCTGATTATCTTGACCTTCCTTAGGATTGGGTACTTCTATAAGTGGGCATATTTCTTCTTCACTCATAGATCGTGAATTCTTAACCATTTGATATAACTTGATGTCTTCATTTGAGTTACCTGCCTTTGTTCGAGACCTGGTCTCGATATGATCTCTAATAATGGTTTTACTTTTATAATGTCTCTATTTTCAGTGACGACAGGATATCGTGGGGATGGACTAACCTGTTCACTTGCTTCATATTCTGGTAAGGGAGGCGGAGGTGCTGATGCTATTACTAAGTTATTGTCCTCCTTATTTAAAAACATTGTTTTTGAATTGTTGTTCTTTTGTTTCCTGCGGTTTACTTCCTCAATCCACCTGTGTGCCTGAGGAATTCCTAATTGGCGTTGCTTTTTTACCCGACCTTTGGAATCGGCTTTGAGCTGTTTGACAAGTTTGATAAGTGAGGATTTTTCTAATTTTTCGTCAAATTCATACTTATTAACCCATTTTGAATAATATTTAATATTGTCGGCACGCTGCAACTCCATGTATTTTGCGTCTTCTGTTAACGACGGATTTTGAGGTATTTTTGTGGCAATTATTACCCATTTTGTTCTACCCTTTTATTGTTACATAACTTCTCTTATTTTTAACGTGGTACCATGGATTTTGTTATAGTATCTTCAGAATGACTGCCTACTTATTCTGTTTCTCCTGATCTATGACAAGACAGTAATCTTTTCTGTCCCTGACTTGTAAGCAAAAATACAGTCCTGACAAAAACAATACACATCTAGTCCCTGATCTAAAACAGAAAACAGAAAAAAGTAGATTCACCTTACCTGAGCCTACGTGATTGATCACCTGATTCGCGTTGACCCGTCCTTCAGTCGCAGATCAAAAAGTGGCTGGCCTCTTTTGAACGACAATTCAGTCGGAGGGCTTTTCAAATAAGAAGAACTGATTTGGTTTCTTCCCCGTACGGTTTCAACCACCTGGCCCATGTGATCCGAGGTGAAGAGAGGGTTCTGGTCCGAAGGATCAATTTGTCAAAGGAAAAAACTTCAAAGACCAATTCACGTAAGGTTCAAGCAAGGCACCTTTATTAACTTGCAGCAAGGAGACAAAGCATGTAGGCATAATGGTTTGTCTGAACATTAATGATTAGTATGGTATTTTTATACAGTTCTTTCCATGTCACACAGAAATGTTACTATTCTATTGACGTAGTTAGACACAGCTTTCTGTATTGTTCTACAGAAAATGACTTATTGCTGACTAGTTGAGAATATCTGCTGATTTGCAAAACATTTGAGGAAAAACAACCTGGCCTTGGGGCTTATTTTAGCCCACCACAAACTTTCAATTCTTTAATTGTGCAGTTCTAATATATGTGTTACATTTTGCCTAGATTCAATGTACATTTCTAGCTTAGGTACAAGTAATGCTGACTACGGTTTAAACTTTCAAGCATCCATTGTTTTCTTTATCAAAGCTTCTAGCAGTTGTGTACTTTCTCATGGCATGAGCAGAAAATCAATAACTCTTTAAGTCTCATGACACTAGTAGAAATGAAATACTTCTTATTATTTTCATGACATTAGCAGAAATCAATGCTTCTTGTTAAGTTTCTAATAACTGTGCAGATTCATGCAGTGTGAACAGAATAAATGTATTAACCCTTTTAAACCTCGAATGCACTAAGCATGCATATTACTAATACATATTTTTCTAACAGTCCTTTATCCCCCTTACCTGCTGCACATCTTTCCCAGCTCTGTCCCTCTGTCTAGCCAATCGGTACAGATCCTTTTCTCCCTCTTTAGTGTCCAATCTCTCATACAACTCTCTATATGCCTTATCCTTAGCCTTCGCCACCTCTCTCTTTGTCATGCGCCTCATCTCCTTATACTCATGTCTACTTTCTTCATCTCTTTGACAATCCCACTTCTTCTTCGCCAGCCTCTTCCTCTGTATAATCTCCTGTACTTCCTCATTCCACCACCATGTCTCCTTGTCCTCCTTCCTCTGCCCAGATGTCACACCAAGCACCTTCCTAGCAGTCTCCCTTACTAGCTCTGCTGTAGTTACCCAGCTATTCGGTAACTCTTCATTGCCTCCCAGTGCCTGTCTTAACTCTTCCCTGAACTCCACCTCACAATCACCCTTTTAACTTCCACCATTCAATCCTTGGCACTGCTTTCACACTCCTCCTCCGCTTCTTGATCACCAACATCATCCTGCAGACCACCATTCTATGCTGCTTAACTACACTTTCCCCAGTCACCACTTTACAGTCTCCAATCTCCTTCAGACTGGCCCTGCTACATAGGATATAATCCACCTGTGTGCATCTTCCTCCACTCTTGTATGTCACCCTATGCTTCTCCCTCTTCTTAAAATATGTATTCACCACAGCCATGTCCATCCTTTTCGCAAAATCCACAATCATCTGACCTTCTGCATTCCTCTCCTTAACACCATACCTACCCATCACTTCCTCATCCCCTCTGTTCACTTCACCAACATGCCCATTGAAGTCCGCTCCAATCACTAGTCTTTCACCCTTGGGTACACTCACCACCACTTCATCCAACTCACTCCAAAATTTTTCTTTCTCATCCATCGCACACCCAACTTGTGGAGCATATGCACTAACAACATTCTTCATTACACCATCAGTTTCAAGCTTCATAAACATCACTCTATCAGACACTCTCTTCACCTCCAAAACACTCTTGGCGTTCTGTTCCATTAGAATAACCCATACCCCATTTCTTCTGCCATCCACACCATGATAGAACAATTTGAACCCGCCTCCTATACACTTGGCCTTACTTCCCTTCCATCTGGTCTCTTGCACGCACAATATATCAACCTTCCTTCTCTCCATCATATCAGCTAGCTCTCTCCCTATGCCAGTCATACTGCCAACATTCAAAGTTCCTACCCTCAGTACTACACTCCTAACCTTCCTCCTTTCTTCCTGCCTTCGGGCATGCCTTCCCCCTCCTCTTCTTCTTCAGCCAACAGTAGCCCAATTTCTGCCAGCACCCTGTTGGCTAACAGTACTGGTGGCGGTTGTTGTTAACCCGGGCCTCGACCGATCCGGTATGTAATTATGAAAAGTTCTCCGCATCAGTAATTTTTGGCAGAGGTTTTACGCTGGATGCCCTTCCTGACGCAACCCTCCCCATTTATCTGGGCTTGGGACCGGCACAAAGAAATGCACTGGCTTGTGCATCCCCAGTGGCTGGGTTAATATCATTTTCCCCTAATAATTTAAATTTTTGTTCGGCTTCCTAAAGTAAATGACATGAAATTCCATGATATTGCTATGCATTACTATGCTGCTGGTCTCACAGACAAGTGGCTACATAATTTTACTTAGAAGTGTTTACATTTTTCTGTAAGTTGGAATACACCTTCAGTCAAGTAATTCATCCTCAAAATGCTTTTAGGTCTCTTTGTTTTATCTAATTGATACCCAGAAATTTTATGGGTAACTTGGTAATCATGACTAATCTTTAAGAACATTAAACTGTGCTATTTACTTTTACTGTCTGTTTTAACTTCTGATGTGATATGTCCCCAGATTTGTAAAGGATCACTCAAGTTATAAGAAAAACACCTGACTTTGGATGAAGTTTTTTTGTAAAATTATTCATTAAATATAGTGATAGACGTACCTCGATCAACAAGCATGTGTACCTCTAAGTTCATTAATTGACCTTTTCCTTCCAGCTCACTCAATATGTCATCTCCATGTATTGCACATAAATATGCATCAGTGCTTTTCCTGAAGCACATTGACTATGTGTAATCTGTTCTGACTATTCATCAATTGGTCATCTGTTAAACTATTTTATAGATGTCGTTTGTCATTTTGGCCCTGATGTGGTGATTCAGCATGAGTCAGGTTTATAGAGATCAGAAATTAAATTAATAACAGATAGTTAACTGGATGTACTTCAAGCACTAACTAAAACAAAGATTGTAGTATGTATTCTCTGGGTGTCTCCATGGGTATTATTTTAAGATAGGTTTGTCAGAGGCTTAACAGTCAGTGAACAGTGCTACATAATACCTTTCCTTGCTGTGTTCTTGTAGATCTGTGTGTTTCTAGCAATCAGTTCATGATTTCTACAGCACTTTGAGCATCATAAATCATATTTCTTCTCTCATTTCCACTTACCAGATCTACAGTCACTGCTGAAGTATCCAACAGTTTCAGCATTTTCAAACAACATCCTCAGTCAGTTGTCTCATTACTCCTCTGAATCATACATCCCACTTTGTGAGTCCAACAACCCTCCCATTATTTCCAGATTATTTTTGTATGTAATTCCTGGTGCCCATCAAGCCTCAAGGAAACAGGAGGGTGCTGATGGTTATGCTCAAGCGTCCAATCCTCCATCCACTAACTTAGCTCATTCATTGTCCTAGGAGGTGAGGCACATGGATTATTCATTCCTCCTATGGGTGAGGGGTGAGGGGCCTAGCTGTTGTCAGCATTCATTCTCAAGAAATTGAGCTTTTTATTTTTATAGCCCTACATTCCCACTGCTCTGTACTCACTACAGAACTGGATATGAGGATTGCCTGGGTCCACATGGTTAGGACAACAAGAATGATGAAGGACAAGTTATTTTGGACATTTGTCCGACAAATACCTTAATGTGGTCAACATATTGTTCACTATGAAATGCAGTCACAACATTACATACAAGAGTGACTAGCATTTAACTTAAGTAGATATCACCCTAGTAACAAAATGGCATTGGGGTTTATAAAATCATCTGGAGTGAAACTGTTGTCCCTCAGCAATAAACCGCTGGTGGCCACAATCAGTTGCAAGCAGAGGTCAAAAAAAGCTCAGAGTCGGAGATGAAAAGAGACTAGACCGAAGACCTGGAATATGACTGGAGCAAAATTACAGGAGTTCAAGAATATGCTCAAGGTGCTGGCACTTCAGGTAGAAGAAGAAATGGAAGAAGAATGGTGGATCTCCAAACTGCATATGTGAAGGTGACACAACAGATCTACAATTGAGCCGGGTGAGGACAGCTGGTGGTGGGCTGAAGTTAAGGAAAATATAAGAAAAACTACAGGAAGAAGTAAAAGATATAAAAGACAGATCAGGCTAAGAAGGAATAATGGCAGGTTGACAAAAAGGCTAAGAGAACACTCACAATGGCAAAAAACAAGGCATCAAAGAAATTTTGCCAGCTTCTGGAAAGTGATTCAGCTGAAGGCAAAAAAAGAAGTTCTATCAGTTTGTAAGGTAACAACAGAAAGACAAAGAAGACAGCAGATGGCATTCATAAGTGCCACCAGCAGCAGTTTGCTTATCAATCTAGATGGCATTGATTTCAGATGAGCATTTCAAGAATTTTCTGAATGAAGGAAACCTCACAGAGGCTGTACTGTCACATGCACAGCATAAGATGACGAAAGATGGAGAACCCACCCTAGAAGAAATATTGAGTGCACCAAAGAAAATGAAGTCAAGGAAAGCAGCAAGCACAGATGAAGTCACAACAGATATGACTATGTTGTTGGGTATGTTAGAGGAGAAATGTTTGCTGAGGCCCTCATAACTTTAGAGATTGAGACATATCACAGCAGTCTAAAGAATCAGTTGTCTAGTGCCAGTATACAAGAACACAGAGGATATTGACAACCGTAGGCAGTACAGAGGTATCAAACTACTCTCCCACAGCATGACTATGATGGAGAGGGTGACTGACAAATAAATGTGAAGTAGTGAATAGTACAGGAGATGAGTGGCTCAGATTCAGATATGGATGCAGTACTACTGACCTAATGTTTGCAGTGAGACAGATGGTAGAGAAGAAGCCAGAGAAGAGGACATAGTCTCTCTGGGTATTCCTAGACACAGAGAAAGCATATAATAGAGTTGCAAAAAAGCAGATATGGGCAGTCCTATGATGATTGAAAGTCCCAGGAGCATTGGCAGAATTAATCTGTGCTATGTACAATGATCCTATGACACAAGTATGAACAGAGTTTGGACTGTCAAAGTGGTTCACAGTAGGCGTGATTCTGCATTCCATCAGGGTTGACATCATGACTTGATGACATCAGCAGCCAGGCTGGACAGTACAGAATGACCAAGCTGCTGTATGCAGATGATGTGGTACTACACACAGACTCCAAACATAATCTTCAGCAAATGATAGGAGAATGGAACTGATGGCACAGAAAATTAACCTGACTGCAAACAAGACAGTGGTCATGGCAACCAATGGAGGACATCAGTAAACGGTGAAAACTGACATGGAAGAAAATAAGTGGAACAGGTTAACAGCTTTGAGTATCTGCCAGACATAGTTGAGAAGAAAGGAAATCTGAATGAGGAGGTCAAAGCTAGAATCAGATATGTGCAACCAACTACCACAGAATGTCAGGAGTCATGAATGACACAAGAATGTCAAAGAAGGTGAAAAGAAAGGTATACAAAAGAGTGATGTGACAGCTGCATTTTTATGGCACAGATGCCCAGGCAGTAAAGGCATAGCAGCTGGGGAAGCTTGAGGAGATGGACAAGAAGTGCTTGAGATGGGTAGTAGTATGCACACTGTGGGACAGATAAGAAATGGGGACATCAGAGCTGAAGCCAATGCAATCCCAGTTACAAAGATCAATGACAGCAGCTTGCAGTGGTTTAATTATATGTGCAAGAAAGCAGAAGATGATTTTATAAAACAGATTTGGGGAAAAAAGGAAGAAGACAAGAGGAAACAAGCACAGTCAGCCAAGAGATGGGAAGATCGCTTGAGAAGACCTGAGACATTTGGGCATGACTGTCAAAGAAGGTATGGCAGTGCACTCAACTGAAAGTGGTGACAGCAGTTGGCATGATACCCAGGTCCCCATGTAGAAATGAAAAAAGTGGATCGATGATGATAGTGATTCTCACTGCACATGCCTACAAAGTTTCCTAGGGCAGGTGTGCAATGGGTGTCTGCTGTGGGCATATCCCTCACTTTTACGAGAGACGACCTCATAATCAGCCCTGTTCCCTTTGAAGGCAAATGTTTCTGGTGATCTCCAGTGTCCACTAAGGATTCTATCTGGAGTTCACACTCCAGGAATGTGCACCCCATCCCTCCCTCCCGAAGAGGTCAACAAGCTATGGGGCATCATTCCTTTCTCTTTCTGGCCAGCTTCTCCATCAACCAACCTGATAGTCAAACTCTGGTCATCTGGTTCATAGTCTAGACTTTGTTCCTTTCTGCTTGCAGAGATATCCATTTTGATTTCTACTTGCAGCACAGTAGCATTACTACCATCCAGCTTCTATCATCCTCCAAGTCAGCAAGAAAACTCTGTACATCTTCCACCATACAACAATAGGAGAGGTTTCCAGTTGTGTGTCTAATTTCATCTCATTTAGAATAGGTTCTACCCTGGGTTTCCTCTATAAAAGTCCTTCAGCCCACAGTAGAATTTACCCTGTCATCAGAGTGAATTAAATAAGTAAATAAGATGTATCCATACTTCTTAAGGTCCTTAGCTCTCTTGATGACATAAATACGTTTTGCTGATATTAATTTTGTATAGTTTTTACTCAATATTTGTATATTTTCAGTTTAAAAGTTAAGTAAGAAATATACAGATGCTGCGCTGAAATATTAAGCCATTATTTGGCAACATAGCAGCATTTTGTTTCAACAGCATGAATTAATTTAGTACAATAGGCCAAGGGGGAAGAACAGTTTCAGGTCTGTTAATCACAAAAACAGGATGCCAAATGTACACTAGAAAATTTCTGTGCAGTTAATATAGCTCCACCAGCATATATCACAGAGAAATCTATGCAACCAGAAGATGCATAAAACAATAAAGGGCACACAGATAAGATGCAAAGCTGTAAAGAATCTACCTGTAAAGCTAATTGTTCCTAACCAAAACCATGTAAAATACTCCTCTGGACCCACTACAGTGCTTTGCTATAAAGATATGTGTCATCAAATGCAAACCATCTTTTCTTTGTTTTAAATCATTATGTTAGTGACAATTTAGTTTTGAGCAGTAACATAAGCATTGTACCAAATATATAATACATTTTGTTGAATGACTTAACATTTATACTATATATGTTTAATTTAAACACTAACTTTTGTATATTTACACTATGTTCTAGGAAGCTTAAAGAGCTAATAATTACTAAATAGATTTCACAAATCACAGAACAGTTTCATTCTCATCATAACTAGATTACTTTTCATACAGTTTTTCTTGTTTGGAATCAGTTAACTTTGCATGGGAGATTCTGGTAAGGTTCTCTGCTTTACCAGAAGGAATGACTCATGAATAACTTATCTGGTTTTCTATGAATAGTGTTTTAAATGAACTTTCTTCCTGTAAAGATTCAGGTGATCAAAGGACTATGACTAAAGCAAAGAATAAAGCATAGTCCCAATGCTGTTGTCGCTTGTCTCATGCATTCAAAAGAGAAATGAAGCGGTGTATGGGTTCAAGATATTTATTATACATAAACACATAAGGAACAGTAACTGAAACATGCATTTAAGCTAACTGATTCACTCATTACTTCAAACACACACACATCTTCTTCTTCTCCTTTCAGCTTTTCCCAGTTAGGGGTCACCACAGCGGATCGCCAGTCCACTCATGATTGGCAGTGGAGTTTTACGGTGTGGAGTTGCCAGCCTGGCGCCAAACCTTACACGGAAGGCACACACACTCACGCACGCCTCAAACACGCTCACATATGCATCTCCATTTATGACTGCATTCACTCTGGCTGACTATATAAAATGGCACTGTTCTGCACGTGCTCAGTACTTATATGTACATGCTATCTAGCTACAGTGGCTGAATAGGAAGACCACACTCAATGATCTACATCCTCCCTCTTTGATTTGTTCAACATGTAATAGGAGTACAAAACCATCTACATGCAAGATAACATTTCAATATTAATAACAAATCAGAACTTAAGTCCAAGTCACTGTGTATTTTGGATTGGGTCTGGAAATTCTACCCAGTCTGGTTACATAAAAGCTTTGATTGGATTCAGCAACAGGGACAGTCTCTGGGGAATTCTTCTCAATAAGAACTTCAGGGATTGTATCACGATTATTTGAGGTAAGTACACTGTCCTCTGAAATCTGAACAAGTTTAGGGTCACTCTGAGAAACAGAGTCTTTGGTATAGGCAATCTGCTGTGTCACTGGTTCAGAGACTGGAAGTATATGCCTTTGGTTTCTTCTGAAATCTATTCCTTCTAACTGTACAATATAAGAGCTTGGTTCTTCACAAATATTTTTGATAATTCACACTCGGTCATATCCTTTAGGTGTTTGCATCCTTACTATCTCTCCTTGTCTCAATGGTCTAAGAGGTTTGCTAGATTTATCATAGTACAACTTTTGTCACTGGCATTTTTTCAAAAGTTGAGTCTTGAGCGCTCTGTTCTTCTTAGCATTTGGAATCAAGAGTTATTTACTGATCAGCAAGGTTGTTCTCCTCTGTCTAAACATTAATCTCTGAGCAGGTCAACCAAGCAAGTTATCTCGAGGAATGCTTCTGAGATTGAGTAGGTTAAGAAAAACATCAGTAACATCTCTCTTGGATTTCTCTAACAAACATCTCACACTTTGAACTGCACGCTCAGCTAATCCATTGGACTCTGGATACTCAGGACTACCAGTAACATGGACAAAGTCCCAACACTCAGCAAATTTGTAAACTGTGTACCATTGTCATCTACAACTTTGTGCAGACTACCATGGACAGAAAAATGTCTCTCCAATTTTGTAATGACAGTGCTAGGCATTAAATTAGGAAGCAGGTCAAATTCAAACCAATTTGAATAAGAGTCTACTAACACTAAGTAATGCTGACCATTCCATTCGAAAATATCAGTAGCAACCATCAACCATGGTAATTCAGGAATCTGGTTTAGCTGAAGTGGTTCTTTATGTTGGTGCAATTTATTACTATTGTACTATTACAAATAGAACATGCTAGAGTTTCCTTCTCTATATATTTGACATAGAAAGCCAAAATATTACGCCTCTTGCCTTCTTTTGGTTGAATCAGTACCCAGGTGACCACCATGCAACATTTGGATATATTCCTGTTGTAATGCTGAAGGAATTATCACTTTAGGACCTTTCATGACGATTCCATCTTCAATCATGAGCTTCTCTCGGTAAGGAAAACACTTCTGTATGTCAGGTGGTAAACTGGTTTGTCACATCGGCCATCCTTGGCTGATAAAATGGTTCTGCTTCTGGAGCACAAGGTCTTGAGTTGTGTGATTTCTGAGTTCATCAAGATGTGATGAGGAAAGATTTCTGACTTCCATGACTTCAAAGTTTGTTTTCTCAATGTCATGCTGATCTGTTGTTTGTCTTGGCGCTCTTGACAAAGCATTTGCAAGGTTAAGATAGTTGCCTTTTGTATAAACAACATTGAAATTGGACTTTTGCAATTTTAACATCATGCACTGCAAGCATGCTGGGGTTGAATGTAATGGCTGTTTTAGAATAGCTACTAGAGGTTGGTGATCAGTCTCTATTAGAACAGGTTTGCCATAAATATAATCATGGAACTTCGAACATGTGAACACAACTGCCATAAGCTCTTTTTCAATTTGCGCATATTGCATTTCAGTTTGAGTTAAAATTCTGGATGCATAGGCTACTTGTATACCTTCTTGAAGACATGCTGCACCAAGACCATACCTAGAAGCATCACATAAAACAGTTACAAGTTTGTGAACATCATATTATCTCCATGTGGGTAGACTGGCAATTTTTTATTTCAGAACATCAAATGCTCTTTGTTGTTCTAACAAGCACCAATTTACATTTTTGCGTGTCAGCTCATGTAACGGTGCTGAAAGCTCACTCAAGTCTGGGATGAAGTTTCCTAAATAGTTGACCATACCTAGAAAACATTGCAAAGATGTGATGCTGTCTGGAGCTGGCATTTCAAGAATTACCGCTTGCTTGCATAGATCTGGTTGCAAGCCAGAGCTAGTAAACAAATGACCTACATAAGTAATTCTCTTAACTTGAATTTACATTTCTGAAGATTCAGCTTAAGATTGACTTCACATGCACAGTCTAGAACTTTCCTAAGGTTGCTGTCATGTTTGTCTTCACCATTGCCCCCTACAATAATTTTGTTTATTATGACAGCACATGGGTAACCTGAAAATATTTGCACCATCGCACATCGAAATACTTCACTGGCAGAATTTATCCCAAACGGCATTCTTAAGAATCTGTTTCTACCAAATGGTGTACTGAAAGAAGTTAACAATCAAGATTTCTGTTCTAGCAAAATTTACCAATATGAACTTTTGCATCTAAGACTGAAAGAAATAGTGGCATTTGACATAAGAGCCGATACTTCTTCTACTGTGCGCATTGGATGATGAGGATGTTTATGCGCTTTGTTTAAATCTCTGGGATCAATACATATTCAAATATCATCTGAGCTTTTCTTTTGAGCTATAACCATGTCGGATACCCATTCACTTGGTTCTTTTACTGAAGTTATCACATCTAAATTCACCATTTTGTCTAGTGCTGTTTTCACTTTGCTCTGGATTGCTACCAGAACCTTCCTGGCTGGTCTGACAATCTGGCTTACTTCATGGTTAAACTTCATTGAATATGTGACTGGAAGTTTGCCAAGCTCGTCTTTGAAAATATCAGCATATTCATGAAAAATATTCTGTGTAAAACTATCATGGTTGTTCAGACTTGTGTGGTGAATCTCTGTTATGTGAAATCAGTGCCATTCTCAGACTGTCTCTGAGGCCCACCAATAGCTGCATGTATCTTTTGACTGCATAAACCCACAAGTCATAGCTGTTCCCAGCAGAATAGCATGTGAGAACTACTGTGTCATCGGATTGATTTGCTGTTACAGTGACTACTGCACCATCAGTTTGACTCTCTTCACCATCATAAGCAACAAGTTTCGCACACTTTGCTGAATCAAGTTTCTCACCAGTTTTTACTTTGGCAAACATCTGTGCTGATATAATATTGCACTTCGATCCAGTGTATACTTTAAGGTCTACAGGATTCCCATTAATCCAAACTCGAACTGTGCAAAATATTTCACCCTTTGCCAACTGATAATCTATTGTGTTAACAGCTTCATGAATCACAGAGACACCATCAATATAGAAAGCTTGCTCACGGCTTTCTATCTGATCTACTTGCTTCTTTGGATGCTCTCTTTTATTAAAAGTATGTGCCACTTTAGACTTGCAAAGCCTTTTGAAATTATTTCATTTTTTACATTTGTGGCATTGCTGACCAAAAGCTAAGCACTTTGCTCCTTTAGGTTCATGGCTGCCTCCACAATTACGACAGTTAACAATAAGCTCTGGGGTAACAAACAACTTCTTTGATCTATGGTAAGATAGGGTGGTGCCACACACTTTGGTTCATACACCTTTTTCATCTTAGCATCATGTTGTACAGTGTCAACATTCATAGTGTTAGATACTGCAAGGACCTTCTTCTCATTCTAAGCACATTGTGTGCTTTTCTGTAAGCTTGTATAGCTGACAAATCCTTTTGGCTTTGCTTAACATCAAATCATCTAAAGCAAAATCTTTCTCACTGCATCATTGCTATCAACTCATCTCAAATCACCAAATCTGCATGTTTTTGCTTTATTTCTCAAGTCAGTAACGTATGCTGCTATAGTTTCACCAGGCTTTTGATTTCTTGTGTAAATATGTGCCTTTCCATTGTAATATTCATTTGAGGGTTAAAGACTTTTGGCTTTTCCCGGTTAGAGGTTGCCACAGCAGAATTCTGATATGCTCATGATTGGCAGTGGATTTTTACAGTGCCGAGTTGTCAGCCCGACGCCCAACCTTCAAAGAAGGCACGCCCATTCACGCTCACACTTACCTGCATGTCTTTAATGTCACTTGACCGCAGGGAGGACATGCAGACACCACAAAGAAGGAGCTCCAGCTGAGTATCGAATGGGAAAACCTCTTGCTGTGAGGCGACAATGCTAACCGCTGCACCACCGCAGCTCCTATTTCTCTAAATTTATGTTTTAAACACTCAGGGTCTTTTTGCATTTCAGCCTGTATCACAATATGGTGGTTCTCCCCTCCACTGCATACACAGCAGGTGCATACACAAATGAGCATTCCCTCTCAATGGCTTCCAAGCCTGCTAAAGTAAGAACAACTGAAAAATCATTTAAACAACTTTAAGTACCACTGACCAGTTTACGAGTTCACTACAGTATATCTCTCCACTTCTAACTGTGTGCTTCATGGCTTGTGTGTTGCTTGAACTTCGGATTCCATTCTGGCACCATGTGGCTTGTCTCATACATTTATTTATTTAACATTCAAAAGAGACGTTGAAGAGGTGTATATTTACTGTACATAAACATGTCAGGAACAGTAACTGGAGCATCCATTTAAGCTAACTGATTCACTCATTACTTCACACGCATTCACATGTACATCTCCATTCATGACTGCGTTCACTCTGGCTGACTACACAAAATGAGTGTTCTTCCATGTACTCAGTATTAATATGCACATGCTATCTAGCTACAGTGACTGAATAGGAACAATACACCCAATTATCTACAGCTGTAAAATTAGAACATGTACCTTGGAAGATGGAACTGTAAATTCTATAATTACATTATTGGGAATTGAAACATTTGGGGGGTAAATAATGCAATTATATCTATATATTTGGTTATACTATATTAAATAGAGAATGGCTTCATAGCAAAAATGAAAGGAAAAACTTATCAGATATGGAGTGAATTATGCAAGTATTAAAATGGATTTTTGAAGCATTCAAAAACTTAAAAACTTGTGAAAGACTAGTAACCCATAGTTTTTGTTGGGACAGAAAATGCAAGCTAAGAAGCTCTTTCATCATGATTGTATTTAGCAATGGATTGGAAGGGTAACTATACGAATCCTGTGCAGAAAACAAATTCCTAGCTACAGCCCTGGCTGCAGATATCAATATACAGATCAGGGCTCCCTTGCCTTCTGTGGACTAAATTATCTAGTTGATAATTGCATCAAATTATATAAGTGAAAGTATGGTTTCTTTATTTTGTAAAAATGCCCTTAAACAAAGTAAATGCATAGTCATCTTCTTGTAAGTATTTGCCCATAGTATGGAATGTCTGCAATAATTTCCAGCAATATCTCAACTGTCACGTTTTTAATTAATAGCTGACAACCTAGAACAAGTCTGTGATAATCTGCACAATGCAAGTAATATATAAATGAAGATCTGAAACACAGCAAAGGACTTTGTCTTCAGAAAGTACTAAAACTTTGACTGAAGTGAAATGTAGCTGTACACATATAATTGCCTGCATATGCTCGGGTGGGGGGGTTGCAGTCCTTGATGATGGTTTCAGTGCTCAGAAATAATATTTTAAGCCAACTACAGTGGTAGCAAGGAATGCATAACCTCACTAATAATACAGACTCCTTTAGAAGATGAATGCAATAATCATCTGCTCAAATAAAGACTGACACACAGTAAAAAATAACTGGACCTAAAATGGAAACATCATTAGTAAAGGAAAGAAGATAGTATCTGAATGTATTTAGTCTGAGTGAAAGCATCCTTTAACAAATATTGTAAATGTAAAAAAAAAGTTGTACAAAGCATGCATTTTTATTCAGTGAAGATGCAGCAGAGATAGGAAGGGTTACAAGCTGTTCAAAACTTACAGTTGTTTTCTCACTAAAAATGGACTAATGATGTAAAATGTAAAAGATGTATAAAAGCCACAATTAATTTCCAAGTTAGATGCAGCAAAGATGTGAAATGTGTCAAGTTGTATGGAATAGGGAATTGTTCTCCTCTGCAGAAAGGCAGAACAAACTTGGGAAATTAAACTCTTTTTCTACACAGACATATTTGCAAAACTTCCTTCCTTTCAAAAACTGTTACCTTATTTGGGATTGGAACTTTATAGTTGGCTTTTGGAAGTTATTTGTCCAAACAGCTATACTAACTGAATATTCTCAGTGTTGCCTCAATGCCGAACACCATTTCAGAACTTTTTTAAAGTAATTCTGACTTTTCCTAAGTCTGGAGTCTAACAGTCTTGTTCACTTAGTTGTAATTTGTGCTTTTCTATGAAAGTGTTCTGTGAACAGCTATTGAGAGGAGCGACTGCTTGCTTCAAATATCAGTAAGTTAATATTTATTTATTTATTTATTTATTTTACATTTGTTAACTGGGTTAGTCCAGCTGAGCATTAGCTCATTTTCAGTGGAGACCCGAGGAGAAAAGCTCTGCAATCAGTATTAACATTTTACATAACCAAGAAAATTGCATTGGCAGCTAAAACAATTAGAGAAATAATATTTTACAATAAAATTTTACAGAAAACAATTGGGTACAAATGTTAGAGATCAAACTGCAAAAAGCATTTACAACAAATCATACAGAAAAGCAGTGGAGTACAATGTCAGAATTCTTACAACAAAAACGTAGGTACAGTGCCAATGTAGAGAATACAGTGCTCATTATTTCTAAGTAGTTATATACAATATAGGTACAGATGGAGTAGTAAGGTAATGTAGAGGTTAAGCAACGAGACAGAGAGGTAGATGGACATTAAGACAGACAGTGGAAGAGAAAGGAGGGATGAGAGACAGAAGCTAGGGTTAGGTAGTTTCAGGGAGAATGACTACAATGGCAGGACCATTTATTTATTAGGTATTCCCAAGTGGCTTGTTTGAAATGTTTTGTTTGGTCAAGGGACCTCATTTCTAGGGGTAGTTGGTTCCAAGTTGTAGCAGGGTTATAGTTATAGAGCAAACACCCTGATTTGGTTTTGGGTTTATAGATCTGTAGGAAGTCTTGGTGTGAGCTACGTAGTGACCTGGTTGGGGAATATTTAGTTATAATTGATTGAAGGCTAGGGCAGAAAGATGGTAGATAGAGGATGGAGTGGATAATTAACAGTTGCTGTAGTAGCAGCAAATGAGGGAATTCGAGCCACTGCAATTGGTTAAGAGATAGGCAGTGGTGTGACTTGTAGGTTTGGTTTGCAGCAAATCTGGCAATTTTATTATACGTACTTTCAAGTCTGGTTATGAGTGTGGTGTTAAGATTTGTGTATAACTGAGAGCTATAAAGGAGGGTGGGAAGAAGAAATGCATGGAAGAGAGTTATTCTGGCTGAGTTGGTTAAATGTCTTTTGTTTCGGTAAAGGAGTCCAAGTTTCTGGTGAGTTTTTTTGATAGAGGTGGTGATTTGGAGATCAAATTTAAGCTGATCATCTATTATGACTCCTAGCAGTTTAGTGCTAGGGTCAGAGGTAATGACAGTGTTAGTGCTAGATAGGATGGAAAATGTTGTTTTGAGACTGATGAGGTTTTTTTGGCAGGAAGAGTAGGAGCTTAGTTTTCTTAGGGTTGAGAATTAATTTGTTGTCACAAAGCCATGTCTCTATGGTGTTGAATGACTGCTTGGGTAGTAGAGTGGAGGTCAGATGGATTGTCAGCAATGGTGATGACTGTAGAATTATCAGCATATTGTACAAGTGTGGAGTTGGGACAAGAAGTGTAAAGTAGGTTAGTGAAAATATTGAAGAGCAGTGGCTCCAGTATGGATCCTTGGGGGACACCCATTGGGATGCTTAGGGGGAGAGAAAGAGCAAGTGCCATTTAACAGCTTGCTGGCAGTTAGAAAGATAGCTGGAAAACCAGGATATGGTGGGAGGAGATAATCTTAGGTGAGAGAGTTTGTCTAGGAGGCGGGGATGAGAGACGGTGTCAAAGGCTTTGGACAGGTCGAGGAACAGACATGAGATTTAATATATTTAGTTTATTATTGTCACGGGCCAGTGATACAGTATTAATGAAGGATATTAGTGCAGTTGTAGTGCTGTGTTTGGGACGAAATCCATGTTGTGTGTGTGTTAGAAGGTTCTGTTGGAGAAGGTATTGCATTATCTGCTTGTGAATGCATTTCTCAAGAATCTTGGAGAGGGGAGACAGTATAGCAATTGGTCTGAAGTTTGATATATCAGAAGTATTACCTCCCTTATGTATGGGTAAGGTGTAGAAAGTTTTCCATATTGATGGAACGTATGATTCAGAGATAGATTGGTTGATCAGGATGGATACTGAATAGGCTAGGGGTTCAGCAGCTATATGTAGGAAGTAAGATGGTAGGTTATCAGCTGAGGGGGAGCAGAGTTTGAGTTTAGAGAGTAGAGATTTAATATATTTAGTTGAGACAGATGTAAGAGAGAAAGAGAAGGAGGAGGGGAAGATGAGAAAGTGGGTTTTTTAGAATTTTTACTAGTGGGGAGGTCATTAATTATGGTAGTTATTGAATTAATAAAATGATTGTTAAATTCAATGGCAGTTTCTTCAAAAGTTTTATTTGGGCATGGGTTGTGAGGGGAAGGGTTTCCTGGATGCAGTATATAACTGATTGAGTTCCAGAATTTTTTAGGGTCAGATTTTAGGGTAGTGGGAGGATTTGCATAGAAGCTGATCCTGTCTTTGTTGATAATTTTTAAATTTGATTTCTAAGTTCTTTGTAAGTCTGTAGGACAGAAGGGGTCTTAGTTTTGGTCCATAATTTCCATATCTTGTCACGTCTTTTAATCAAGGCTCTAGTATGTTTGGTCAGCCAAGGAGTGGTGTTTGCTTTGATTCTGATAGTAGGGAGTGGAGTTAGGGAGTTAAGGATATTTAGAAAGGTAGAGTTGAAAGAGTGGACAGCCTCATCTAAGGGGAGTGAAGTGAGATGGGACCAGTTAATATTAGAGAGTTGGTCTCTGAAAGAGTCTGGACTAAAGGATGAGGTTTTGCGGGAGGTGATGGAATGTTTCCATGGTTATGGAATGGAAATTATTTCTAACCTAGAGTTAGACAGATTAAAATCTTCTTCAGTTAGTATGGTGTTAGAATTCACTAGCTGACAGCATTTTCTGATGCCATTTGCATGTTCAAACTTTTTATTTTACATTTTTTTTGTGCAAGTGCATACTTGCCTGCACAGTTTGCAAACGGTATTGCCCATTTTTAAGTAAAGAATATATCATTAATGAATATCAAGATCTTGTGGCTGTCTCTTTATTCATGCATATAAGGGCAATTGCTTGATTAACTATTTCAAACTTTCTATGTAAATTAATATTTATTCCCTTTCCAACTACCCCTTCTAATGTTATGTCCAAAAATAAAATTATATTACCATATTGTAAGCCATCAAACTGTATAAGGAATATATTATATTGCAATTCTGTTATAAAATTTTGAACAAGTTCTATTCCACTTTCACAAAGGAAAAACAAATGATCTATAAATGTAAAATATAACTTTACAAAGGATGGAGTTTTGTATGGTGAAGGTACTCCTTGAAGGCTTATGTGAAGCCGAGGCGCTAGAGTGCTACTTCGTGTTTTGTGCTACTTGATATTAAATTATTAATGACCATACTTGGATTTTCATTGTATTTTATGAGTAAGATGTTGACGGATTGAAGCATTACTACTGCATATGGCTGGTTAACATATATAGCAGCTATATGAAACAATGTCAGGTTGAAGGGATATATTTATTGATGAACAATACAAGCCGAATAAGTAATTTGTACCCAATGAAAACGGGGAAAATGACAGCTGTTTAATGATTTTGTTCCACTGAGCCCATTCAGATTGAAAAAGTCCACCAAAGGCAACCTCAGCAAACCTGTCTTTGCACTGTTCCTACTGTCGTGCAGTTGTGGAGTTAGTATATGTAAGTCAAGGGATGCAGGGCTTGCCAGCATAGGTATGTGTGTGGGGGGGGTCTTGCCCCCTTCAACAATGCTTTCATTTTTATTCAGTCAAAATGATTTTCAGCAGCTCTGACTGAATGGGCCTCTCCGAAAAATTAGTCACTAAGTCAACATGACCCCAAAAGATGTTCATCTTAGTAGGTTCAACTTCATAAGAGCAGAAGAGAGTAACATGAGGCAACAGATGTACTATACAAGATTAAGGATGCCTGAAAACAGATCTAAAAACAAAAATACACATAACTCAGAACTACCCACTCAGGAAAAGTTAGAAAGGAAAGCATTATCAGAGCCTGCTTGATCTTTTGAAAGTCTCTGTAACTTTGGTTAATATTAGACATTTATGAATTACAGACTAGGAGGATAGAGTGCAACAAAGCAAAAGTATAAGTAGAATTAAAATGAAAAAAGATGCATCTAAAGCTGAAAAGTTGGAACAAAAGAGATTGAGTAAATCATAAACTAAGAAAACCAATGTTATAAGTATGATGCAGAGCACACACTCATAACACAAAATGATACACCCCTCCAAACTGGTATGAATTTAGGGCTCTAGACACCTCCGCTGACAAATCACTATATTTTAGCCATGATAACTGCTACCTCAAATTGCTCTTGAGTAGCCCTATTTGAGGTAAGAAAGAACTACTCATGTATGGGCTCATTTGTCTAGGATTAGAAATGGTTGAACACTAATTGCCTAATATCCAACTATAAATATATGAACATTCACTCACTCATGCACTCACACATCAAGAACATAAAGAGAACTGTTTCCATTTGAGGTCCTGTCCTTGGCTGCAATTTGTTTCTTTGGAGTCATATTGTGTTATTGTGTTATTCTGGTTCCCTAGTCATAAGCGTCATGTGAGTAAGGGGAAGTTTGCAGTTGAGAGAACCCTGTAGCAAACACTAATTGAACATTTCTGGCAGAACAAAATACAGCACACAGTTTCATCTATCAGATAAAGATGTTTCTTTATTCTTGTACTCCAGCTGCTGCGTGCTTTACTCTTCTACTAGTTAACGCCTTACTGGTTATATAATTTTAACAGTTCTGGGAAGAAATTATCTACTAAAGCAAATCACATTTATGATTAGCGTTTGAAAACTTTGCTTAAGAGCATTTTCTTATAAATGTATATCCAGGTAACACACTGTTAGATGTAATAAGTGTGGTTCTTCACTGCATTGTATTTCAGCTCTTGAGTAGTGTCGACTTTCAATCATCAACAGTTCAACGGCTTAATACTATTTTTTGATCTCTGTTTCTCCTCTTTTATTTAATTAGTAACTCATCAGTTACTAAATTCAAGAATGTTATGTTCCTCAAATATGGAAAAGTCCAGTGGTTGTCCTATTGCTTAAGGTGGGTCTTTCTCTTCTTGTAACAGTTTTCCTTCTGTAGCTTTATTATCACTGTTGCATAAGGTCATGTTAACACGCATTAGTCCTCAGCCTATGGACCCTTAAGATCCTATGTGACTCCCAAAATGGCTTCCAACATAGATATAAAGAGAACAATCTCTTAATTGTGGTTGATTTTGCGTGTAATAAACTGAATTTAGTTGGTGCCTTGTATCTTGATTTCTGTAAAGCTTTTGACATTATCAGTCATTAAAGTTTATCTCTGTGTATCTCTGATTGTGGTCTACCCCATATCTCATTATTTTTGTTCAAGAGTGTCCTACACAAAAAATATCCAAGAGGTTTGGTGGACAGATTTACTCATATTCCCTTTTCCATTTATATCTAAGATCCCCAGAGATCACTTCCATGTCTACTACTCTTTTTATTAACAGAATGTCTGAATCCTGTGTCTCAGTGCCTATTTTCAAGTATGCAGATGATTCTGTTTCTCTTATCTACTCTTGTCTGGATTTGATGTAACTATAGTCACCACCTCACTTCAGATCAGTTGCATTCAACTACATTATCAGTTGCTTCAGAAAATGATGCAGTACTTTTCATTTCAAGAAGAAATTATCCATTAAACAAGTTTACAATCAAAATAGCATTTAAAGATGAGACCTCTGTCAAAGTAGACAAATCAGTAAATTTGTTTGAGATTATCATAGATCAGGATCTGAAATATGAACTACACATCAGTTATGTTGTACAAAGAATTCAACAGTAATTTGGACTCTTATATAGGACCATGCAATTTTTAAGGTATCATGGCAGAGTCTATAATTAGTGCTTACCTGGTCACAGGCCTATTATTCTGGGATATTAAACAAACCTTTTCTTATTCCATCTTGTTAACAAGAATAAAATAAAATACATTTGAAAAGCCAAATTCATATTAGGTTATCTCCATGTTACTCTTCACTTTTCCTTCCTCAGATGACAAAAATGGCTTGAGTTTAAGTTAAGCTTAAACATGGGACAAAAGAAATAGCCCATTCATTTTTTTACTTCCCTAGTGTATGCTCTGTCCTTCCTTCACTAATCTAATGGAACATTTAAACACAAAACTATAGGCCATGTAGAGTACCTTCTACCTATTTCCCATGATCTAACAATACATTTGTCTACAGCAGTGTGGGGGCTTCTTGGCAATATTATGTATTATTATATTATCTAAACTATGAATCAGAAGGTAAGATGGCAGTCCAAAATTATTGTCCAGTAAGTCTAACACAAATATTATGCAAATTCTTTGAGATATGCATTAGTGAAATCATACTTAAAGAAAATAATCTTGCATTGCTTGATATGTTCAGCATTTTTTTAAAAGCTTTCTAGAATCACTAATTTAAGTTTTTATAATTACATTTCTAGGGCTATGGAGATGAGAATTATTGCAGATGTACTGTATTTAGATTTAACCAAAGCTTTTTACTTACTATCATTCCACACTGTTGACGTGGCTTTGGAACAATATAAGGTTTATCAATGTTTACATGGATGAATTAATTGTTGGCTCAGAGACAAAACCCGAAGTGTAGTGATTCAAGGAAAAAATCAGATCCAGCATTGGTGAGATCAGGTCGTCCTCTGGGATCTGTGTTTGGGTCTTTGATGTTTAATATTGATCTTGCCCCTGTTTAAGATGATGATCATTGTTGGATGGTAAAATATGCTGATGACTGTAAAATTGTTTTTTTTTGTTAATAATGATAATGATTTCACTGATATTAATAAGTATTTTCTGTGGTTAGGTAAGTGGGCTCGTATGGTTGGTCTCTCATTTAGTGAAAAAAGTACAATATCATGTATTTTGTCAAACAAAAATTAAGCAGACCTATTAAATTGTCTAAATTTGATTTATTGGAAGTTAGTGAATATATGGATTTTGATATACTGACAGATCTATCTCTTTGTTTTGAAAATCATGTGATTGCCATCTGTAATAAGGCCTTGAGACAGATATGTTTGATTTTCAAAAACTTTATTAGAGAGGTTATGATCTTATTAAGTTTAATTAAGGTATATAGGGAATCAATTTTGGAACACAACATAGTGTTCTGTACTAATTATACAGAATTAGTACAACATACATTTATAAAAAGAATACCTGAAAATAAGCAGGTATGTTATAAGGATAGATGTGTTTCAGTGGGCCTTTATACTTTCCATTATTGATATATCAGGGATCAGCTTATATCTGCCTATAAGATGTTTAATGACTCTTTTCTTCAGTCTTTATTGGGTTTGGTTGTATATAAGCATCATAATTTAAACTTCTGTTTAGAGTTATATAATAAAAAGAATAGAACTTGTTATTTAACACACAAGATATAACAACTGTGGACTAAATTACATGACTAACCCAGCCACTGGGGATGCACAAGCCAGTGCATTTCTTTGTGCCGGTCCCAAGCCCGGATAAATGGGGAGGGTTGCGTCAGGAAGGGCATCCGGCATAAAACTTCTGCCACATAACTTATGGCGTGAAAATTTCATATTTCCATACTGGATCGGTCGAGGCCTGGGTTAACAACGACTGCCACCAGTACTGTTAGCCAACAGGGTGCTGGCTGAAATTGGGCTACTGTTGGCCGAAGGAGAAGAGGATGGCAAAGGCATGCCTGAAGGCAGGAAGAGAGGAGGAAGGTTAGGAGTGTAGTACTGAGGGTAGGAACTTTGAATGTTGGCAGTATGACTGGTATAGGGAGAGAGCTAGCTGATATGATGGAGAGAAGGAAGGTTGATATATCGTGCGTGCAAGAGACCAGATGGAAGGGAAGTAAGGCCAGGTGTTTAGGAAATGGGTTCAAATTGTTCTATCATGGTGTGGATGGCAGGAGAAATGGGATAGGGGTTATACTAAAGGAACAATATGCCAAGAGTGTTTTAGACATGAAGAGAGTGTCTGACAGAGTGATGTTTATGAAGCTCGAAATTGATGGTGGAATGATGAATGTTGTTAGTGCATATGCTCCACAAGTTGGGTGTGCGATGGATGAGAAAGAGAAATTTTGGAGTGAGTTGGATGAAGTTGTGGTGAGTGTACCCAAGGGTGAGAGACTAGTGATTGGAGCAGACATTAATGGGCATGTTGGTGAAGTGAACAGAGGGGATGAGGAAGTGATGAGTAGGTATGGTGTTAAGGAGAGGAATGCAGAAGGTCAGATGATTGTGGATTTTGCGAAAAGGATGGACATGGCTGTGGTGAATACGTATTTTAAAAAGAGGGAGGAGCATAGGGTGATGTACAAGAGTGGAGGAAGATGCTCACAGGTGGATTATATCCTATATAGGAGGGCCAGTCTGAAGGAGATTGGAGATTGTAAAGTGGTGGCAGGGGAAAGTGTAGTTAAGCAGCATAGAATGGTGGTCTGTAGGATGACGTTGGTGATCAAGAAGAGGAGGAGGAGGAGTGTGAAAGCAGTGCCAAGGATTAAATGGTGGAAGTTAAAAAAGGGTGATTGTGAAGTGGAGTTTAGGGAAGAGTTAAGACAGGCACTGGAAGGCAGTGGAGAGTTACCGAATAGCTGGGCAACTCAACTACAGCAGAACTAGTAAGGGAAACTGCTAGAAAGGTGCTTGGTGTGACATCTGGACAGAGGAAGGAGGACAAGGAGTCCTGGTGGTGGAATGAGGATGTACAGGAGAGTATACAGAGGAAGAAGCTGGCGAAGAAGAAGTGGGATTGTCAAAGAGATGAAGAAAGTAGACATGAGTATAAGGAGATGAGGCGCATGGCAAAGAGAGAGGTGGCGAAAGCTAAGAATAAGGCATATGGAGAGTTGTATGAGAGACTGGACACTAAAGAGGGAGAAAAGGACCTGTACCGATTGGCTAGACAGAGGGACAGAGCTGGGAAAGATGTGCAGCAAGTAAGGGTGATAAAGGATAGTGAGGGAAAGGTACTCACAAGAGAGGAGAGTGTGTTGAGTAGATGGAAAGAGTATTTTGAGAGGCTGATGAATGAAGAGAATGAGAGAGAGAGAAGGTTGGATGATGTGGGGATAGTGAATCAGGAAGTGAAACAGATTAGCAAGGAGGAAGTAAGGACAGCTATGAAGAGGATGAAGAATGGAAAGGCTGTTGGCCCAGATGACATCGCAATGGAAGCATGGAGGTGCTTAGGAGAAATGGCAGTGGAATTTTTAACTAGATTGTTTAATGAAATTTTGGAAAGTCAGAGGATGTCTGAGGAGTGGAGAAAAAGTGTTTTGGTACCTATCTTTAAGAACAAGGGTGATGTGCAGAGCTGCAGTAACTACAGAGGGATAAAATTGATCAGTCACAGCTTGACATTATGGGAGAGAGTAGTAGAAGCTAGGTTAAGAAGGGAGGTGATGATTAATGATCAGCAGTATGGTTTCATGCCAGGAAAGAGCACTATAGATACGATGTTTGCTCTGAGAGTGTTACTGGAGAAATACAGAGAAGGTCAGAAGGAGTTGCATTGTGTCTTTGTAGACTTGGAGAAAGCATAAGACAGGGTGCCTAGAGAAGAGTTGTGGTATTGTATGAGGAAGTCGGGAGTGGCAGAGAAGTATGTAAGAGTGGTACAGGATCTGTACGAGGGTAGTGTGACAGTGGTGAGGACTGCAGTGGGAGTGACAGATCCGTTTAAGGTGGAGGTGGGATTACATCAAGGATCAGCTCTGAGTCCTTTCTTATTTGCAGTGGTGATGGACAGGTTGACAGATGAGATCAGACAGGAGGCCCCATGGACTATGATGTCTGCAGATGACATTGTGATCTGTAGTGAGAGTAGGTATCAGGTTGAGGAGACTCTGGAGAGGTGGAGATATGCTCTAGAGAGCAGAGGAATGAAGGTCAGCAGGGCTAAGACAGAATATATGTGTGTAAATGAGAGGGAGGGTAAAGGAATGGTGAGGATGCAGGGAGTAGAGTTGGTAAAGGTGGACGAGTTTAAATACTTGGGATCAACAGTTCAGAGTAATGGTGAGTGCGGAAGAGAGGTGAAGAAGAGAGTACAGGCAGGGTGGAATGGATGGAGAAGAGTGTCAGGAGTGATTTGTGACAGACGGGTACCAGTAAGAGTGAAAGGGAAGGTCTACAAGACAGTAGTGAGACCAGCTATGTTATATGGGTTGGAGACAGTGGCATTGACAAAAAGGCAGGAGTCAGAGCTGGATGTGGCAGAGTTAAAGATGTTAAGATTTGCACTCGGTGTGACTAGGATGGATAGGATTAGGAATCAGTATATTAGAGGGTCAGCTCATGTTGGACAGTTTGGAGACAAAGCAAGAGAGACGAGATTGCGTTGGTTTGGACATGTGCTGAGGAGGGATGATGGGTATATTGGGAAAAAGATGCTAAGGATGGAGCTGCCAGGTAAGAGGAAAAGAGGAAGGCCTAAGATGAGGTTTATGGATGTGGTGAGAGAGGACATGCAGGCGGTTGGTGTGACAGAGCAAGATGCAGAGGATAGGAAGAAATGGAAAGAGATGATCCGCTGTGGCGACCCCTAACAGGAAAAGCCGAAAGATGATGATGATGATGGACTAAATTACACGACTATATCAGAGGAATGAATAGTGTAGTAAAATTTAACAAGCCTTTGGATGATTGGACTGGAGCTAGGGTGTTTGAGCTAACAATTATGGCAAATGCATTCCTTGAAAGCTGTAAGGCTTACTGACTTTACCTAACTTCAAAACTTCTGAACTAATTTTCCTTTGATAGTCAAACAAAAGCTATTCATGACTCTCTTATAAAAATGGACTGCTCAAGCACGCATATATACTAAATAGTCCTAATCTTTTCTGTGATAAAATCTATAATCTAGCCACCCAACAATACTTGTCCTATTCATTCTCTCTAATTTAGCCCACCAGCCCTATGTCCCCAATCCATTCTCTCTTTCTTATCACCTTGTTCCCTATGCACAGCACAAAATGTTGCTTATTATGTTACTTTTGATGCCATCCTAGCTCAAAGACATGTCAAATAGTTTACTTTTTCTTCAACATTTTTTTACTAGTAATATGCTATCCTAGTCAATTTATATTTCTAACACATTTTCACTTTCTTACATTTTATACCACTAACAAAACCAGTTTATTGTAATTTCTAATACAAATGTTTCTAATGCATAACTACAACATTACTCACAAAGCCTCAGATTCCTTTATCCCTTTATTGGATACAACCACAATAAACTTAAGCACTTTGTCCCCATAAAATTACATGGGACTTCTTCAGAACAAAAAAAATCTGCAGAGTCCAGGTTTAAATATCATTCAAACACATGCCCAACCATAGTTAAAAAACAATGAAACACTTAAAAAAACATTAACCCTCAATGTGCCTGAGCTTTACTAAACAATATATACTAATATATTCATTCAGGCCAGGTTACTCAGATGCATTTAGCATTAATTGCCATCTTAGTTCCACAATTCTAGGTGTTCTGGTAACACCGTCCCTTGACTATCTGCACCCTCCCTTGACTGTCAGACAGTCAAGGAAGGGTGTTACCAGATCACCTATAATTGTGTCAACTAAAATGGCAATTAAAGCTAAATGCATCTGAGTACCCTAGCCTGAATGAATATACTAGTATATATTGTTTATAAAGCTCAGGCACTATTTTTGTAATGTTTTTGGAAAATATATTTCAATAAAAATTTATTATGGGAAAAAAAAAAATAAAGCTCAGGCACACTGAGGGTTAATGTTTTTTTAATTATATTTTTAGGTAGGTACTAGGCTATCAGCCCTGGGACCTATACAAGCCCAGCCAAAAAGGTACCCTGGCTTTTGCTACCCAAGAAAATTATTTTCCTGTGCCACTGTCGAGCAGAGCCACAGAGGTTATCCCCAGGGTGAATTTCCTATTTCCCATCCAATCATCAAGATTTTTCTTGAAGAGTGCTAATGAGGAACTTTGTTTGATAAAGATAGGTAGTTTATTCCAGAGTATGCTATGATTGGTTGAGCATGTGTTTGAATGATATTTAAACTGGCCTATGCAGATGTTTTTTGTTCTGAAGAAGTCCCATGTAATTTTATGGGGGACAAAAGCGCTTAACGTTTATTATGATTGTATCCAGTAAAGAGCCTGTTTCCATTTGAGGTCCTGTCCTTGGCTGCAATTTGTTTCTTTGGAGTCACATCATTCTTATGTCAGAATTGCAGGTGAAAATATTCCCTATTCAAACTATGTTTGATAGCAGAAAAGCATGTGGGGAAGGCAGGAGATGAGAGACCCAGCAAGGATCAACTTCTCCAACCCAGGCTGGTGATGTAGCTACTTCAGAGGGGGGCCATTTAGTAGCAGTGAGCCTGAATCTGAGAAATAGTGGTTGAAACGTATGTGACTTGCCTTGGAAAGGACTACTTCATGTAGAGAGTCTGTTGATAGTAGCAAGTCTGAATTTGAGGCACCACTGTAAGAAGATATCAGACTTCATTTGGATGGGGAGTTGGGAAGAGTCACAAAGAAAGAGTTGAGACATGCTCACCTCTCAAAATTCTACTATACAGGACCTGAGAGAAGTAGACAAAAGGCACCTGATGCTCAAGGGCAGGGGCATCCATATAGTGGAACAGAGTTTTTGTACAGAGAATGAACTCCTTAAGGAGAGCTAGATGGAGAAGTAATACATAAAGTGATAGTACTATGGGCCTATCAACAGGTATTTCTGGCCATTGCCCACAATATTGCCTTTTCAGGCCACACAGACATAAAGTGCACAAAAAGAAGGTGTACTCAGAGTTTTTATTGGTCAGGTATTGCAAAGGTGTTGGTAAGGCAGGAAAATAATATAAAGCTGCTTTGATGCTTTTGCCTATTATTGGTAAACCATTTCAAAGAGTAGCTAAGGGTATTGTGTGACCTCTTAGTGCCCCAAGCTCCACTGACAGGAAGTATATCATGTAACTAACACAGTGACAAAGAATAAAGTGTTAACTATAGCAAAGGTGATTCAGGTATAATTAGCTGTCCAGGTGTCTGAGGTGCTGGCAGGGAGAGCTGAGCATACCAATCCCTGAGAAGGGTGCAGATCTGGGTATTCCTCATATATGATTGCTGGTAGAAGCTAGGGATGTAGAAGAGGGCAAGCTCCAAAGAAGGAGAGTGTATTGGAGATTGGCTGAGCTTCTGTGGAGGAGGGGCAATATGCCAGCACATCCTTATCACATGACCACCCCTTGGACATAGTAAGCAAGCACATGGGAGGGGTATATGAGAGTAGGTCATAAAGAAAAACCTTCCACAGCAGGGAATGAAACAGAGACTGCCCATGCTATGGAATGGACTTCCCATACATGTCAAGCAGAACACCTCACTGGCCGTCTTCAAGAGAAATCTTGATGAGTGGATGGGAAATAGAAAATTCACCCCAGGGGTCACTCCAGTGGCTTTACTCGACAGAGGCACTGGGAACTAAGGTCAGGTGACATGATGCCAGGGTAATCCTATGGGCTAGGCTTGTAAAGGCCCCAGGGCCATTAGCCTAGTACACACCTCTGAGCCTATGAACCTATGGTCCTGGAATGCCCTTATGCTCCTCACCAGTCCCTACCCAGTTGACTAGAGTCAAGGGATGGTACAAGAGGGCAGCCAGACCCAAAGAAAGATGGGGACACTGGGATGTGCTGATAGTTGACTGTGTAAGAGGACCAACAAAGGCAAGAAGTATCAGATTACTATCTATCTGAGTACCCAGATCTCTCAACACTGGGTCCACTCTTAAGGGGGGTGCTATCAATGTTGTAATTTACAGGGGTATTTGATTTCCCAAATGGCATTATTAAGCACCTTTTCACATTTAGTTTGAGACCATTGCTCTGACACTAATTAGTCTGTGTCATTCCTTTCTGTAGGATATCAACACCATTTGGGGAGTCAGTGATTGCACCCAATTTGCAGTCATCAGCAAACATGGTCAGCCAAAGGCCGTCTACATTTACTTTGACATTTGAGAAGTATATCCCAAACAGGAGGGGGTCCAGCATTGAGCCCTGTGGTACTCCAGTGGTGACCAGCCTCTTGCTGGATGTGGATTCCCACATTTTAATAACATGTGTCCTATCTGTGTGCCATTTGGATGTCTATCTGGTGACATAGAGATTCCTGCCCAATTTTGGGATTTTATCTATAATACCCAAGTGGTATTGTGTCAAATGCCTTGACTAGGTCAAGGTAGGTGGTATGCACTGACTTAACCTCATCCATTGCCTCATCCATTGCCTTGCAAACCAGATTGAGCAGGCAGGACCTGCCCTTGATGAAGCCAAACCAAGTTGGGTCTAGAGTCTGGAGATTTCCTATGTCATTGTTAATCAGGTCCATGATTATCCTCTCCATAGCCTTACATATGAGGCATAATGTCCTCATTGGTAAGATCTGTTTCCAGTTTATTTTTATTTTATTTATTTGTTTTTGTTAACCGGAACAGTCCAGCTGGGTGTTAACCCATTTTCAGTGGAGTCCTGGGGAAAAGCCCCAAAAAATACAAATAGTTAGCAGAATAATAAATAAAAACACATCAGGGAAGTGACAACTAGAGAGGAAAAAGTAGCACAGTATATAATAAAAAGAAAAAATAAGAGTTCACTAGCAAGTTAAGAATAAAATGAGTCAAAGTGTAAGACAGAAAATAGACTGCAAGGAAAGAAAACTAGTTTGACAAAATTAGAAGCATAATAAATGAGCAATTGCCAAAAAGAAATATGTAAGCATAAGTGAAGAAGGAAAGACAGGAGGGAAGAAGAAAATAGAAAAGACAAAAAGAAAGAGGAGGATCAGAATGTACTAGAAGATTAGACCAGGAAGTATAAGGCATTAGATGGAAAAAGTATGCAGGAGAAGAGATGGTTTATAGGGATAGAAAGGGAAATAGGAAGTTAGATATAGCAAGTACAATGATGAGTAAAACAAGAGAGAAGGCATTAACCAGGAGAAGAACATGAGCAGAGCCAATTAGAAAATAGTATTTTAGGAGTAATTTGAAATGTGTCAAGTTGGGATTGGATATTATGACCTGAGGGATGGTATTCCATAGTTTGGAGATATAGCTAGAATATAGAGAGTCACCAGCTTTATTACTGGGAAATTTAGACTTGTAGTAAGAATTTGATGGATGATCAAGGAGTATGATTGTTAGTGTAGGGTTGAAGCATTAGCTGCAGGAAGGGGGTATTTTCAGATTGATGGACAATTCTGTGAGCTGTTGTAAGCTGAGTGTAAGTTAAGAGATGGGGAGGTTCAAGCCAGTGAAATTGACGTAAGACTGTGCAATGATGTGATCTATGTGGAGAGTTGGTAGCAAATTTAACAATTTTGTTATAGCAGGTTTCAAGCTTAGATAGGTCAGTTTTACTAAGGTTAGTGAAAATGGGAGAGGTATATAGTAAGGTGGGGAGAAGGGGAGTTCTGGCTAAATCTTGTCTACTTTTAGTTGTAATAAAACACTTGAGACTGTAAAGTGAGCCAGGTTTAATATGAATATTTTAATAGACTGAAGGTCAAGTGTCAAACTGTTATCAATTACGACACCTAGTAATTTTGTCTGAGGTATACCAGAAAGTAAGGTGTTGTTAGATGATTGTATTTGAAATGTAGTAGCGGGATCCTGTGATTTACAAGGATGAAAGAGCATAAGTTTGGTCTTAGAAGGATTTAGAATGAGTTGTGATTCATTTAGCCATGTTAACTGATAAAAAGGACTGCTGTGTTGTAGAAGCAAGTAGATTTAAGGAAGGTGCAGCACAAAGAGTTGAATCATCTGCATATTGAACAACAGAGGCTAACGGTGCAGATGAATGGAGTCGGTTATTGAAAATACTAAATAGTAGAGGTCCTAAAATAGAGCCTTGAGGAACACCCAAGTTCATAGGCAAAAGGGAAGAGAGTTCCTGTTGCTATTTAATGGCTTGTTGTTGGCTAGACAAATAACTATGAAACCTTGCTAGAGCACAGGAACTAAGATTAAATATGGCAAGTACATTGAGAAGATTTGATGAGAAGCTGTATCAAAGGCTTTAGAAATATCTAAGAAGATGGAAGACACAAACTGACCTTTATTTCTGTATTGGTTTATAAAGCTAAGAAGAGCAGTAGTAGTGCTATGGTGTGGCCAAAAGCCATGTTGAGTATTGTTTAAGAGATTATTAGAAAGAATGTAGTTTAAAACCTGCTGGTGGATGCATTTTTCCAACATTTTATAGAGAGGGGGTAGGATCGATAGGGATCTATAGTTACAGAACTCAGTGGAGTTTCGAATAGTATAAGATATCTTCCAGATGGAAGGAACATAGTGTTCTAGAATAGAGTGGTTAATTAAATTTGCAATGGGATAAACAATAGCAGGATCAGCAAGTCTTAGGAAAAATGTGGGTAGATTATCAGCTAAAAGACATGTGGGTTTAAGTTTGGAGAGAAGTTTTTTTATAGTGAGAGTTTGAACTGGTTTGAGGGAAAAGAGGTTGCTATCATTGCCAACTGAAGTAGGGATAGTAGATGGAGTACAGAATAGAGAATTAGTGATAGCATGAATGGAGTTAGTGAAGAAAGTGTTGAATTGTGAAGCAATGTTATCAGAGTTAAAGGATGTTGAGGGGATAGGAGTAGAAGAATTTCCAGGTTGAAGAAGCTTTCTTTATAGATGACCAAAATTTCTTGGGATTGCTATAGTGATGTTGCTGAATGGAAGTAAAGTATGACTTCTTGGGCAATTTTATTTGGTACTTAGCTTTATTACAAAGATGTTTATAAATATCAAGGTCTGTTTGTTAGTAAAATTCTAGAGAGAGAGAGACCAAGCTTTATCCCTTTCTTTAACAATATTTTGGGTATTTTGTATAAGCTATTGTGCATAATTAGATTTTAGCCTAACAGTTCTGAAGAGAGCTAGTCTGTTTAGGATATTTAGGAAGGTGCAATGAAAGTAGTCAATTGTAGAGTCAAGGGGAAGAGTTTTGAGGGGAGACCAGTCACAACGGTGTAAAAGGGAGAGAAAAGGGCAGAAGTTCTTTTTACTTCATATAAGGTGGAAAGAAAATTGTATTGGAGGATTAAGATGACATCTGAACAAGTAAGTGGGGAACTGATCACTAATTCTGTCTGGAAGGCACCCTGATTGGAAGGATAGTGAAGGCCTGTTTGTGAGGATTGAGTTCAGAATAGAGTTCCTACTAATGGATGTATCTACTCTAGTAGCTGTCTGTATAACCTGAGAAAAGCCATGTAAGTTAATGAAGTTTGAAGGAATATCAGAGTTATAAGAGAGCCAGTCAGTACTGAGGTCACCCATAATTATAGTTTCTTGAGAGAAATTCAGGGAAGTCCAGTGTAGAAAATCTTCAATAGTATTAAGGTTAGAACCAGCAGGAATGCAAATAGCAATTATAATTAGATGCTTGTGTGACTTGTTTCCAATTTAGTATATACAAGCTTGACATTACCAAAAGGAGGATTATTTGCTTCAATTAGGGCAAAATTTATATTTTGTTTAAGAATTATTGCTACCCCTCCTTGTTCTTTGTGTCACATCTGTATATATTGTAGCCAGGGGGAATAATGTCATTGGTTTTAATCCCTGGCCTTAGCCAACTTTCTGAAAGTACAATGATACCAGGCGTGTAATGGTTTACACAGGCATGAAGATTCTGGACCTTGCTGACAACACTTTTTAGGTTCATATTAAGTAACAATAGGTTAGAATTTTTTATGGATTGTTGGTATTTTGTAGGTAGGAAGAGGAATGGATGGGATAGTTTGCTGATGTGTTGAAATGGGACCAGGATTGGGGTGTATGTCTCCACTGAGAAGTAGATATGAATAAAAGTATGTTTTGAACTTGTTGAGTTTGAAATGGAGATAGAAATAGCCTACAGGATAATGAGATTTAGGGAAGAGATAAACATATTTGTATGAAAATAATCCAATAAATGCGGTGTTATAGAGATTAGGGGAGATTCTGAAGTTGGAAGGAAGTATTTGCTGGAGTAAAGAAGAAGTTACGATATATGAGGAATAGAAGGTATGAGGTAGGTGTTGGAGAGATGTAATGAGGCTAAAATTATAAGAAAAACAGTGGTCATTGTGTGTAATATAATTTTAGGGTGAAAGATGCTGATGAAATAAACCACAGTAAAAAACAAGATAGCTTGTGATAAGAAAAGAGAAAAACAGAACATAAATGAAAGTAGATAAAATAACTAAAGACCTTTGAATACAGAAGTGTGGGAAGAAGGAGAGGTAATTAAGTAAGTGACTGGTGGAGAGAGATAGAGGGAGTGGGAGGTAGGAGGCATAATGAAGTATATGATTGATGGAGAGAGAAGGAGGGAGTGGAAGATAGGATATGTAAACTAGAATGTGATTGGTGGAGAGGGGTAGAGGGAGTGGTTAGGTAGAGATAAATGTGGAAGTATTGGAGCTGGGTAGTAAATGGAGGCAGGGTAGGGGAGCAGAGTGAGCCCGAGTGAAGTGAAGGGTGAATGGAGCAGGAAGGACGAGTACACAAGAAACTAAGGAAAAACAATCACCAAGCTGTAAGTACTAGCAATTTAAACAATGGCTGCCTGTAGAATGCTAACAGCAAGACAGGAAAAAAGGTGTAAAGTAAGGAGGCTATTAAATTCAGAAGCAGGCAAGGAGAGAAGAGAATGTAAATATGATCTAAGATAACTATGATGAAGGAGGAAGGATAAAACACAGACCAAAGAAAAGAAAAAGACCAAGAAGGGTGGAAATATAGCAAGGACAGCAAGAAGAGTGGAAATAAATAAGGAAGAAAGGGTTAGTGGTGCACTAGATGCCATTCACAAATTAGCTTAAATGGAATAAGTATGGTATAAATGTACTTTTTATTGTTTATTTAATTAAATTCCCCAGTTCAGAGATATGTAAGGCAGTAGTAAGTGCTGAGGGATCTGCACTGCTTGCAAAATGGGAGATAAACATTTTACTGTTTATTTAATTAAATCCCCTAGTGCAGAGAGCTGTAAGGCAGTATTAAGTGCCAAGGGATCCATGCTACTTGCAAAATGGGTGATAAACTCCTATAGTAAACTGCAAGTACAAATAGAAACAAATAATGCATCAGCACACCACCAGTACCGTAATCCTTCTATGTGGTCAGCTTATAAGTAAGGTCATGGCATCCAGATCTAAGAATGTCATAGTACCACTGTACTCAGCCTTCCTCAGACCAATAATTGAGTACAATGCACTCTTTGGCATGTACCTCGCCAGATACCTGCAACATATGGGACATCCTCAGAGGTTTCTCACCAAAAAAATACAGGTTATAACCAACATGTCATATGCAGACAGATTAAAAGCCCTATCACTGCATTCAGTTTCCTACTGATTACTGAGAGGTGATCTGTACCTGGCCTACAAAGCAGTCTCTGTCCCAGGGGTTACCTACTCCAAGGATCTAAACCTGATCTCTGACATGAATAGATCATGCTGGAGAGACAGAAATGTGTCCCAGAGTTTGCCCCTCTTCTGGAATAGACTTCCTTTTCACGTGAATCAGAGCCCTCCTCTGACCATCTTCAAGTACAATTTGGACCAATGGATGGAAAATCACAAATTTATTCCTGGAATGGCTGTCTGTAAAAACTGTCAAAACCTCATTTATTGGCCCTTGTTATTTTTCCTATAGGCTAGAAAATTGGGTAAAATTTGTGTAAGACTGGCTAGGCTTATAAGGGTTCTTGAGCCATTAGCCTAGTAATCTCCTATGAATCTATAAACCTCTAGGTATATTCTGGTGCTGGTAAAATAGTTGCTAGATACCCTCATGCAGTGGCTCTTTCCTCTATTAAGGCAGAGAAGGTGGAAAATGCTATGCTAGACATTTTCAGCAGAGTACGTTCTCCAGGAAAATTCTGACAGATGGAAGTGGCAGTTTCACATCAGACATCAGACCTATTGGCTTGTTTGTAGAACTGTTGTGGGTTAAAGCATTTAAAGTCTAATCCTCACCATCCACAAACCAATGACACAGCAGCTAGGTTTAACTCTACACTAAAGACCATACTGACCTGTCCAGTCACTTTGTTGGATATACAGTGCTACTCCAGGAATCTAAAGGATTTTTATCCTTTGAGTTGCTGCGTGGTCTTAGGGCATGGGGTCCATGGATTTTGTTTATGATGAGTAGGAGGACGACTGTCATTCTAACAAGGAATCTGTTATGAAATACATCATAAACTTCAGGACCAGGTTTATGAAGCTCATGAGAATAGCACAAGGGCACATAATACAAGCACAACAGCAGAGCAGGAAGTTGTCTGATACGACTGTATAGCCACAGCCAGTCTGTTGGGCAGAAAGTGATGGTGATTATTTTTGTTAGACACAAGAAATGGCCGTTGGCATAAGAGACTCAGTTCACTATTGTGAGAAAAATAAGTGATGTTATGGAAGCACAGACACTACCATGCTGTCATTTACATGGCAAAGCCTCATCATGATAGAGAGTCACTCATACTCAGCACCTGCTATGGGGTACTGGAGGAATTAGAGGAGGATCTCATGACACATCTTGTCAGTGATGCTTGGTCTGAGACCTCAGTTAATGAGGAAGCCCTGTCACAACAGCTGACTCCTACAAGGTTCAGAAAGTGAAGCCAGTACTACAGGAGTTTACGGACATGTCTACTCATAAGCTGGGATGTACCCACCTGGTGGAACACCAAGTAGACACAGGGCCCAAGCAGTCCATCAAACAGGCCTCTTATAGTCCAACTGAGTGGGCTAAGCAAACCCTGACAGAGGAATTGCAGGAGATGTTGGATTAGGGATTAATCCAGGAGTCTAAGAGTTTGTCAACCTCATCAGTGCTGCCAGTGTTAAAGACAGATAGCAGAACCAAGGTGTTTGTTGGCTATATGGGACTGACTAGTTGTACAGAGTCAAATGCTTAGGCCATACCCAGGACAAATGTGGGACTAAGTATCTAACCACTATTGACCTGACAAAGGGTTACTGGTAAGTATCCTTGACACCTGCAGCGAGGGAGATATCAGCTTTGATTACCCATTTGAGTTATATAAGTTCACCAAGGTGCCCTTTGGAATGAAGAATGCCCCAGCGACCTTCTAGATGTTAGTAGACTGCATCCTAGAAAGAGATGGGACTCTGCTCTTGTTAATCTGGAGCTAATCTGTCAATCTACAGCCTATCCAAACTGGAAAATGGTTAACATGTTAGGGACCATAATGGGCAGGGTAAGGCCAATACATGTTACGTGGGAATGGCAGATGTGTCTTATCTGAGTTACAGAGAGAGTAAACAATGCCTTCCAATATGAAGATTATTCAGCAAGGGCCAAACCCTGTTTTCCAAGGATGTAGACTCAGATAGCCCCTTAAGACAAGGAACTGGTAGTATACTAGAAGACTGTACCCTCATCTCAGTCTTTGTTTTTCAAAGGTAACAAGGAAACTTACTTGGGGTCTAGAAAGGGGGAGATGTAAGAGGTTTATATATAAACCTCCTCCTCCTCTCCCCTAATACAGCACACATATCTCCTACTCTGAATGAAAACCTTCTATTCTATCCTTCCTGGCAAGATCACCCAGAATGTTCTAATCACTAATTTCTTCTGCTGCATCATCTCAGAGTTTGCTGTATGGTACACATTCAGAAACTCCCAAAGTCTATATTGGCACTGTACCAAATACTTATTCTTGTACAAATATGTGTATGTAATACACACCTATTTGTAATATAAATTATTGTATAACAGCTATATCCATTTTACTGTTCTCTCCTCAGTTTTTATGCATATTGTTTTACCTCAGTTGAGCTTGTAATGTACAGTACTGATAACAGCTACATCCCTGGTACTATTTTCTAGTCAAGCTTTTTATGTGTATTGTTTTTAAGCTTACTGTTTGTATGTTAATGGAGCTTTTCTCCCTGGGCCTCCTCTGAAAATGGGCTTTTAGCCCAGTCCGACTCTCCCAGTAAACAAATATAAAATAAATAAATAAAATATGCCACTGTTTTCTGAATCAGAATGCAACAGATGTGTGAACTGCACTTGAGTCTTATAAAATATGCAAACTAGAAATCTGTGGTTTAATTTGCAATATGTGTTCTTTTCGGTAGCTGAAAAAGATGTATAACTTCTGAACTTTTTCTATAAATGTGAAAAAAAGAATCTGATATAATGAACTTCTATCATTCTGACTAATTTCCATAAAAAAGCAGTGTGCAGGGCTTAAGGTATATGCATCAGTAATTGTAATCAGCAGTTCCATAGCTGTAATGTAAGCCTGCATTTGTGGCACAAGGCAGCACTGCATGTTTGTATACTGTTCTTGTCAGAAAGAATCTCACCATGACTCAAATAAAACCTAAATGTTTAATAAAAAAAAAGAACAAAGCAACCAAAACTACAAGGTAAGTGTTTTCACAGTCCTCAGACTGCTTCTTCAGACCTATTAAACAGTGCTACACCGAAACAAATTTAACAATCAAGGCAACCAATCAGTTGCTTTGAAGTAAAATTACCTGAAAAAGAGAGAAAACACAGTATATGCTGAAGAAGACTAATGTTGGAATGGTCGTGCTTTCAGAACTGGTTTAAAAGAAACTCTCTCACTAATACCTGGGTGTTTATCTGCATTTAGATAGATAATCCACTTCTGTTCCCTCATTTCAGTAAAATTCTTAAAATCACCACCTCTTATGCTAGGACTAAATAACTCTAGAGCCATGAACTTAAAATGTATGTCTCTGTCCCATATCAGAAACATGTTGTGCTAATGCATTACTTAATTTACCTAGTTTCTTATTCTTAATATCATTCATATGCTCTAAAATTCTATCTTTAAAAATCCTGTTCATTTTACCTACCTAGAATACAAAATGCTCTACACAAAAAGCAAAATATATAAGATTCTGAGTGGTACAATCAGCATAAAAGGATGTCTCTATTACAAAACCTTGTGTAAGATGCGTAAAAGTGCACCCTGTATAGACAAACTTGCAAGCATTACATGTCGTGCAGATAAAGATAACGGAATGCTGGGAGAACGGTGCACAGTCCTTCTTAGTATTTCTATAACAAAGTTGTCGCTCAAGGGGCATGCTATTTCTAAAACTAAATTGCATTTTATCACTTAATCTGTTTTAGCTTATCATCTACACACAAAATTGCCCAATTTTTCTTTACTATATTACAAATCGTGTTCACATTACTAGAGTAAGTTAAATTTAATCTAGCATCACGGCTGGTATGTGTCAATCTTGTATCTAGGAGATGTCTAGAGGCATTAGAAAAATATGGTCTCCCTATAGTCTGCCTTCCAGATCTTAGACTATTTATACAGTCATCTCGGTCTTTCTCATCATACCCTCTTTCAAGAAAATTTTTCTTTAACCCTAGCAGTGCTTGTTCCATAACCAAATCATCACTGTGTAGTGTCATAATCCTCAAAACTTGTCACTTCACTACATTCCTAGGTATAAGGCAGGGGTGCATACTTGTCTTATGCAACAATGAATTCTTACAAACTTTGTAAACAGGTATCTTTTACACAAGGTTTCTTCCGGGTTCTATTTATTTTTTATTTGTTTGTTTGTTTATTTATTTACTTACTTATTTGCATTTGCTCACCAAGAAAGGTCCAGCTGGATTGGAAAACCTTTTCAGAAGAGGCCTGCAAGAAAAGCTCCAAAAATCAGTATACAGTTGAACAAGTTCCTGTACAAATATATAGAGTACAGTTGAACGTATATACATGTAAAAATCAGTATACAGTTGAACAAGTTCCTGTATAAATATATAGAGTACAGTTGAACATATATACATGTAGAATACATATAGGATACATAGATATAATGGAGCATTGCATAATAGTTTAAAAGGGAAGGAATGTAATGGAATACTGCATGGGGAGTACTTATCCTGAGGGAGTATGTGATGTTATAGTAGCAATTATAGGGGACGTATCAGCATATAACATGATACACAATGCAAATGGCAGTGCAGCATTTTCATTCTGGAAGCATTCAGAAGAGCATATCACATTGCATTAAAGCATATCACCTTCTGTTTTTTTTTGTTTTTTTTGCGAGATGATTTTTTTAAAGAAGATAGAGTGAGTTGAAAACATAAGGTATGTAGTAATGTGAGTGGAACTTCGAAGTGATTAACTAAGGATAAAGTAGTTATATCTAAAAAGCAAGGTCGTATATGACTACATAGGGAAAAGTAACTTTAGATTAAACTGAAAGCCTGCAGGATGTAGTAAACAGTTTTTTCAGGGTTTAGTTCTTTGCTCTGGAGGAGGAAGATTGAGTGCTTGAGTAGAAAGTACAAAGGGACAGATGTGTGCTACAGATAGCATACTGGTTAAGTTGTTTACCTCATAGAAGCAAGGTACGGGGTTTGATTCTTACCTTTAAAACTGAAATTGGCTAGTCTTAAAATGGTCCACAAGGGCAGCTAACCTACTACTCAGCTATGAACCTATATATATATATATATATATATATATATATATATATATATATATATATATATATATATATATATATATATATATATATATATATCAGGCATCAAAACTGGATAATGACTAAATGAGTTCTGGCAAACAAAGGTGAGGTGACAACCCAGTTTTATAAGAGGCTATATAACATAACTATACAGTTCTTTGCCCCAGTCTTTCTCAGTAAAACATCCAGCCAAGACAGTATGATGTCTGAAAGTATTGGTCCCTTTTATCTAATAAAGGATGGCACAACTCACTATGGACTTGATTCATTTATTGAGACAGTCATTTGGCCTGGAAGTATGACACCAAGGAGTTCCAAATGCGACATTTTCTGTGGATCTATGTACATGTTGCCTAGTAGAACCAACTCCAGCAAGTTATCTTGGATGATAACAGTTTGACCTCTCCTACTTCATGTATAACCTACATAGAAAAGTCTCCTACAGCAAAGTCAGCAGATACTGCCTTAACAGTAGTGTATTTATTTAATTCAGGCAAACATATAGCACTTTTTCTGATCACCCATGTGTCAAAGTGGTCAGCTAGCCACTAAGAAACTAGTACCTCACAACAAAATAGTGGTAACGGGATTTTATTTATGCTGAAGAAAGGAGGAATTATATACAAAGGTGGTAGATGTTCAACAATAACAGAATATTGAGGAACAAGAGATATAAAACAGTTTAGAAAGCTGAAGATACTTAGGCTATTTGAGTAAATAAAATTGTGTGTAGCTTTATCTTTAATGACCTCTTTCAAATGCATGGTTACAGTCCTAGGAAATATGAGTCATTACTGGATTATGCCACATAAAGTCTTGACATTTTTTCATAAATAAGTAAAATGACTATAAATGCATTTCAGTGAATATATAATTCATCATTCAAGGAAAAAATGGTTATCGCTTCATTTAACTCCGTTGCTATTTTTAGCTTTATAACTGCAACTTAACACATCTCAAAGTCTGTAAGGCACATATCCCCACTGTACAGAATTATGTCTTACTTTTTTGAAAGGCAGTCCTCATTTGATGAATATTAAACGCATACAGATAATGACATGCAATGCCCTTGAGATCAGACACCGTTGTGAGAAGATGCTGCTCTCATAGTCGTAAATGCTGCTAAGGTCTGCCATGTCACCAAGTTTCTCATCAGCAAAAGTCACAAGAGTGCCAAAAAATGAGGCTTCACTCAAACATTCTCATTCAGTGACCATGCTGGAATGGACATCATGTTACGCATATTTAATATGAAGCCATTTATGAGGTCCGAAGCACTTGCAGAAATAGTTATCATAAGAAGAACAAGTAAGTTTAGTGAAGTATAAAGAAATATCAGGTACATTAAAGAGATCATGAGACAGTCAGAGAAAGGGGGGGGTCAGATCTGATTATTATTCGTAAGAAGTTTGATCAAGACATGCAATAAGCGGAAGTCAGATCTAAATTTCACAACATCCACAAAAGGGCATTTTTAAATGTGTGGCATCTAGAAGGATTTATTTTACTTTTGTCAATGAAGCCACACTGTCCCTTCATTCCCAGATGAAGATGATTTCTTACGGGAGTTATACATCAGACGGCTGTCTCTGTCAAGAGTGAAATGCTTACAGAGTAGCATCTTCCAGATTTATGAGTGGTCTAGGGAATACATAACAAAACTGCTAACATAATTCAAATTCAAACTGACAAAAAGTACAATAGATGTAACTTTTGCATATGGTGCTACTATTCTGGGAGTTCTTTTATAAATTGATGTTTAAGCAGCTGTGACAGCACTCCTTACCAATGGGGAAAGAATTGGGTACAATAGCTTATCTTCAGAAGCACATGTCAGTCTTCATTTTGAGTGAGGAAATACTAGCCTAAGGAGAGATCAGTCCCTTTATTTAAAAAGAAAAAAACGTTTGCAACTGATCCACTAATTATCAACTATACTTTTAGTCTCTCATTAACTCAAGAAAAGTTCTGTATGTCAGTCAACAGAAAATTCTGAGCAATATGATTGCAGCATGGTATGGCATCTTCCAGTGCAATATATTTATAAAATGCATCTTAAAATGCAAATAATTTGCTGCCTCATTGAAGCAGGGGCTCAATTTCCATCTCTGGAACTGATAGTTCATACTTAGGAATTAACTCATTGTGCAAGAATGGTCATGCAAGTAAATGTGGAGAATATGGTGTTCTTCCTATGTGGATGGGGGAGGGGTTTCCTGCATGTGGTAAAAGGGATAACTGTGGGCATTGCCAACATCCTTAAATATGATAGCTATGTGACATAGAGGTATAAGACCCTGACTATAACACTGGCATTAACACATGTACAATTAATGAGCCAGGCACTGCAGAAACTAGTAAAGGTGAAAGAAGAATGACAAGGATTTGCCCACTTACTTCTCTAACAAGAAAAGACTGGGATGTGCATGCCCAGAACATTGCCCCCCAGTGGGGACTGGAGATCACTGCAGCATCTGCATGAGGAATGTGAGAAGCCTATGAGGACATTGCTTATAAAAGAGTGTAACTTTCTTCCCATGGCCTCATTGCATGTTTGCACTCCTTAGACCATAGCTTGTATATTCAAGGGAGTCTGTGGTCATAACATTAAGGAACCAACATTAGCACTGGGAACTCTCAAACCCTTTGTACATTAGCCTCCCATGGCAGAATCTAATTCCCATTGTCATTACATGGGGTGTGGCAATCCTAATTTTGGGGTGTTAAATTGAACACAGGATACAAATCTTTTACAGTAGGGACTTAAAAAAGCACCATGATGTCATGGATGCATCAAACCAACCTGATACTGATGGGCAAAAATAAAGTCCTTAAATACACCCTTGAGAAAAAAGCCAGATAAAGAATCATGGGCAGCACTAGCAAATCAAGCCAATTCATGTCAACCTTCATTACATGAATTACCAGAACTGGGGAGGGGGCTCTCATCTCGCTAGAATGATACCTCTTGACCCACCAAGATCAAAGTTCCAACTTGACAATCCAGACCAACCTCTGTCTTATTGCTGGAACTCAGCCCATAGAAGGCTCCAGAAGAAGCTGCATTTCTTAATATTTGTTCTGAGCTGGAATGAGAAGGTCAGCACTTGAAGCTGCGGCTGTAAACCAGTAAACTTGGATCTGAGATATTTCACCTCCAAAAAAAGACAGGAAATCTATTAAAATGGATGCAACATTTACAGAAAGCTCTTCTACAGGCAAAGGTGTTGAGGCGGCATAGTTCAATAAAGATTGCATTCATTTATGCTTCGGTTGTCCCTCCCATCATGAAGGGGAGGCAGAGAGAGGAAAAGGGAATCTTTGTGGCATGAGAAATGTAAAGGAGATCCTATGGATATACAGTGGAGTGACAGATACTGTTCCCCAGCGAGGATTATTAGTCTGGTTCTAAGTGAAACACGTATCATGTTGGGACAGAGAAGTGACCAGTGTAAAGGTCAGAAGTATTGATATATGTCTATGTCTGGCACAAAGGAACTGTGTCCTGCAGCAGGAAAATGTTAAGGCTCTCAACAGTGGCCATGTGACCTCATAGTACAAGATCAACAAGAATGTGAGAGGTTCAGGGTTCTTAGAGAATGGAACCAACCTGGAAAATAAATGAAACAAAAAGAGTAATGGCCTATAACCCCCCCCCCCAACACAAACTTCACGTATTTCACTGCATTGCCTGAAGATGACACATTTTACTTAGCATTTAGAATGCTTATTTGTTTGTTATTTTTTTATTTCTGTTAACTGGGTAAATCTCACTGCACCAAAAGTTCTTTTATTGGGGCAGACTGAGAAGAAAATCTCCATAGTTTATATAAACCTACAGACAGTTTGGAGTTGCTAGTCATTCTAATCAAAAGTGAGTTACAAGAAACCAGGGATTCCTGATGTATGGTTGTCTGTCAGGTAGCTGCGGCCAATGAAGCTCGTATCAGCATCACTGATCTTGATCACTCAAACAGACTGACAGCTGCATGCCATACTCATCACCGCACTCACAGTGTGTTGTCACAGAAATTGATTTGGCATTGGACAGCATGGTGACATCACTGCATGGCATGCAGCATCTGCATAGTAATGTGCACAGCTGCATGTGCAATGTATCAGGAGACCACCTCTAGGTGCATACATATAAATGATGGATGGCTAAGTGTGGAAGTGTGGACACTGCTGCTAGTGAAATAATGGTTATGCACTGACCTGAGGGGTACTTGTGGTTTTCAGTCTGACTTTGAACAATGCAGGGGCTGCTGTCTGTACCTGTAGGCTATTATCCTCTGAAAAATAAGGGTTATGCCATGGTGTCCACAGAACACATGGTTTGTACAAAGGAAATAATGCACTTCTGCATTAAGATTCCCTGCAGTTTATGTCACAGAGTCTGGTACAAAACTGGCCTAGAGATCAGATCAGCTTATAGCATATGTGACACTTTGTCAACCATGTGGGGCAGCCAGGGCTGTAACCTATATGGCGTCTAATGAGCTGCATTCACTTTTTAGGGGTTTATCTACCAGGTACTTGACCATACATGATAATACCAGTAACTATAACACCCAGAGAAAAATCACACTGACAAGAACAAAACATGCAAACTCCAGAGACAGCACCCAAGGCCAGGATCAAACCCCTTACCCTGATGCTTACAGGAAACACCATCAAACACTATCCATCTATAAACAGTAGCAGAAATCAGTGAGAATTAGTAGTTCTGATAGGTGAAAACACAACTAAAACCCATGCAAACATAAATTCCCCAAAACTGTGCACCTTTAAAATGCAGATTGCAGAACCTATAATGGAACAGGAAATCAGCATAAGATGAAGGGGAAAGAAAGAAAGAAAGAAAGAAAGAAAGAAAGAAAGAAAGAAAGAAAGAAAGAAAGAAAGAAAGAAAGAAAGAAAGAAAGAAAGAAAATGAAAATAGAAAATGTGACATCAGAGAAGTAGCAAAATGTCAGATTTTGAATGCCAAACAATTAGGAAATGAAAATTTAGATAAAGACACCATTATAGAAATAGGCATTTATTTATTTTTATTTATTTGTGTTTACTGGGGTAGTGCACTGATCTCTATGCACCATTTGCAGGCAAAGCCCAAGTGAATAGGATCACATAAGAAATGGACAAAACATATTTACAGATAAAAGGATACGATGAAAACCAATATATATATATGTATATATATATATCTATATATATATATATATATATATATATATATATATATATGTATATATATATATATGGGTCTACTGTATAACTTCAAAAGTACACTTCTTCAAAATTATACAGCAGACCCTTGTTCCACGAAAGTGCACTTACTCGAAAGTGCACTTCCGCAAACTCTCCTTCTGTGAACGTATTGCACCACAGTGGAAGACAGTAGGGAAACATTCGATGTCCTCCCTAAGGTCCGTGATAGTCACAGACCTTAGGGTTAGAGCACAGGTCATGGTAAGGGGATAGCCCTACTAGCTATCCCCTTACCATGACCCGTGCCCTAACCCTAAGGTCCGTGACCACTGCACTAAACTGCAGTACGTAGCCCGTTCACTGAAGCGGGTTTCGCAAAAGTGCACTTTCGAGTAAGTGCACTTTCGCATAACCCAGGGTCCACTGTGTAATTTCAAAGAAGTGTATTTTCGAAGTTATACAGTAGATATATATATATATATATATATATATATATATATATATATATATTATTTTTTTTACAGATGCAAGAACATAATATAACATTTAGTTCAAGCATCATTTAACAATATCAAAAGAAGGATGGAAAATGGAATTATGCTTACAGTACCAGAACTGTATGGATAAGATATAGTCATAATGACTGAGATGGATTATGCTACAGGGACAGCAACATATCATTATATAGAGAGGCACAAAAACATTAGAAATGGCAAGTGAAAATATCTGCAGGAAAGGCTACCATGGGGAAAAGACAGAAAACGTGTGAGAGGCATGCAGCAGAAACAGGAAATGAAAGGCAAAGAAATGTGAGAGAGAGGGGCAGAAAGATGCAAAGAGAAGAGGGAAGCAAGATAAACGAGAGGCAGTAAGTTAAGGGAATAGCAAGACGAGATAAGGAAGAATGAAATAGGGGAAAAGGGGTGTGTGAGAGAGCTGCAGGGTTCATGTAATGTGACCCGAGTGAGTGCAGCTGCACTTTACTTGGGTGAATAGGTGTTTCTTGAGCTGTTGTCTGAAGTCAGAGTACTTTTGGATGTCTCATACTGAGAAAGGAATGGAGTCCCATAGTTAAGGTGCTAGGATGGAGAATGCATGGACAGTGCAATAGAGTTTATTTTTTGGGAATTAGTAGGGTGGGTTGAGACTGAGAGATACCCCTGAGATTATATGTAGGTGGTTTTGGTAAAACGTTTATGAGTGAGAAGAGATTATGTCTCAGAAGGAACAGCTTTGTGAATTACTGATCCTAGAAGGAGGTTGGCTCTAAAATGTACTGGGAGCCATTTAGCTTTTGCAGGAATTATGTTGTGATGTTCATTATTGGGGGAAGTTAGTAATGAACTGGCAGATGGTTTATAAAGTGTAGCCCATATTTGAGTTGAGATAAGAGTATGCCTTTGCCTAGGGCAGCTTTTGCTGGCTTGGGCCAAAGAGGCAATAGCTTGTTCACCCAGAACAGTAGTGTGTTGAACTTTATGCACTGAAAGTTAAAAGAATGGTCTAGCCAAATGTGAAGGTATTTCAAGGATGTGGCAGTTTCCATGGTGGTATTACTAACTTCTCTTATACTAAAGAAGCTGGGTGCTTTGGCTGGTACCAAACAGCATTGCTTTTGTTTTTGAGGGATTGAGTATAAGTTTCTGGCCTCTTAGCATTTCTTAATAAATAAATCTAGACAAAGCTTATGGTCCTCTTCATAGAGCCTTAGTTAATTTGAAAATATAGTTGACATATGATGATTCTTGTCCATAAGAGAGGTGTAGTCAAGAGACTGCATGTTTGTTTGAGGCAGGCACATTCCTGTGAAGGTGAAGTCTCAGCTATCAGTACCTCTTAGTGTATTAACAACAGGAAGCACTGCCTCTGATCTTTTATTCTAGTAACTAATAAACAGCCAATAAATGTTCTGTGTCTCTATCTGAAAGCAGCAGCTAATCCTATCCATTATATTCTCTGTCTTCTACATGAACACATCAGCACTGCTAACTCCCCTCCAAAAAAAAAAAAAAAAAAAATATATATATATATATATATATATATATATATATATACACACACACACACACACACACACACACACACACACACACACACACGTATATGTTTAAATATATATATATATATATATATATATATATATATACACACACACACACACACACACACGCACATGCACACACACACATATACATATATATATATATATATATATATATATATATATATATATATATATACACACATACACATACAGTAAAGAGTCGATTATCCAAAATGTCAATTATCTGAACACAACCTTCCAAAGTTTTCGGGTAAAAAAAAATCATAAAGTCTGAATATGTAAATACTATACGTATTCGTTTGTGTGTGTTTTTTAGCTTGTAGCCCGCTTGTTTGTGAAAAATATTCTTTATTGTCCAAGGGAAACACGGAATGGTTGAAAAGTATATTCCCTGCATTCAGAAAAAAACATTTTTTTTGGAAGTTTTTTACCCAGTTTAATTATATGTTTGATTATCAAAACAGTATCATTATCAGAACTACCCTAGGCCCCAATTAGTTTGGATAATTGGCTCTCTACTATATACTACAATACCACAGTGCATTTTAAGAGACATTTTAATTGTCGAAGTGTAAATGTAGTGTATGTAGGTATCTGTGATACCTGCAACTGTTTTTACGTTGGTAAATCCTGCAAATAATTGTCGGACCACATTAAGGAACATAATGCGGCCATTAGGTCTAGGGACAGCAATAATGCTTTAGGAAAATATAGTGCATCTTGCAGGCATTTCACTTATTTCAAATTCATAGTATTGGAGCAATTGGATGTTTTCTTTGGTGACTGTGAATCTTTGTTGAAAGTGAGAGAGCCTGAATGGCAACTGCTTCTTAATGCAGAGACTGACCCAGGTATCAATGAAAATTACAATGTAAAATGTGCTCTGTGCCGGTTTAATTAAACCACTCCTCCTTTGTTTTATGGAGTTTTTTTCTCATTGGCTTCTGTACTACGTGAGTTTATATATATGTATGCGTGTATGTGTTTGTATATGTATTTATGTATATGTATGTGTGTGTGTATATATATATATATATATATATATATATATATATATATGTGTGTGTGTGTGTGTGTGTGTGTGTGTGTGTGTGTGTGTGTGTATATATATATATATATATATATATATATATATATATATATATATATACGCACACACACACACACACATATATATATATATATATATATATATATATATATATATATATATATGGGTCTGCTTTGTTTTGTTGAATCTCATTTCACTGAATTTCATTTCACCCCGACTACATCGCTGAAAACACAAATTACTGAAAACTCATTTCACTGAATCTCATTTCACTGAACTGAACTTAGTATATATGACACTGTGCAGAGTACTGTAAGGCACGTAAAAGGTATATGCCCTTTTCCCCACTGTAGTGCGATCCTGGAGTTAGTATATATATAGTGAGGTGGGCATAGGGGGCACAGCCCCCCACACTGGGGGGTGTGAGGAGACTTGAAGAACAAAAAAAAAACTTTTTTCTTATTTTAAACTGTAGCAGGTGCTTGGTACAAGCAGTTGTTGCAACAGTTAATAGCGCACATGGAACATGAAAAAAAGCTGTTTTGCTATTCTCAACTATAGCAACTGCTTAGCAAGAGCTGCTATGCTTTAAAAGAAAAAAGAGCTTTTCTTTTTGCTTTTTTGCTCTTCAGTTAACAAGGGTGCCAGATCAGGGGACAACACAAATTTGGGCCATTTTCCCCTAATTCTTTTTTGATTTGTCCATGACCCTGGAGATAAAAGCTGAGTCATGATAGGTGAAGAGGAAGATACGGTTAGAAGAGTGAAAGATTAGGAAAGGAAATATATGAGGAAAGCAGAGTGTGGTGCAGTTAGGTAAGTTGTAGAATGGGGAGAGGAGGGAGATGGCTGGAACAAAAAGTGAGAAGGCACCTGGGGTAGGCAATCAGCTGTAAAGTAGAGAGACAGAGAGAGAGAGAGAGAGAGGAAAGGGTGAGGATACAGAACAAAATTAAGTCCAGTGACAGAAGGAGGAAGAGATGAGATAGAAATACAAAGCTGAATGAAAGAAGTTTTTTGCCCAACAGATGACAGGATGGAAAAGGGTAACAGATATCGAAAAGGAGTAGGCAGAAAAAAGGGTCCTGCATATCAGAGTAATCAGCAGGTGAACTGGATGTGAGTTGTAATGGATGAGCAGGGCAGTATGCCAGTATAAGGGTCCATAATGGCATGGTGCAGAAATGGAACGTGATCATAATATATTGAAGACATATGGAAGCCATTTAAAATGGGAATCACATCTTAAATGTTCTTTTTAATGGTTGTGTTTATGTTCGTGGTAAAATATAGGCACTCAAAAAAAAAAACTCAGTAAAAATATTTAATAAAAGATATAATTGTCCTTGAGACCAAGTCAATCTCCTAACAAATGTAATCCCAGGTTCATTACAACCAACGGCTTTCCTACTGAATATCTCCAGATTGCATGAACTGCCATTGCCTAATCAATCAGCACTTCTCTCAATCAGTGCATCACTGGCTGTTGTGTCCACACTATGGTAAAGGACAACAACTGATCCTTAACACAAAGGTAGAATATCAAACTTCATCAATAATTTCAACACTTTTGAACAAGATGAACATCCATTTACAGCAGAGAATACACACAAGAAATTCAGCAGGAAGTGATTTAAGCTGTAGTACCTCAGAGATTGTAAATATTGGGAAAAAAGTTAAAATGCACAGACGAACACGGTTTCTTAGAGGTGAGACAGTCATACAGACAGAACAACAACTCACAAAATGGGACATTACATTTTCACAGAATGAATTTCAGGATGAAATTAACAATGGACAGAATTTTGAGGCTACAGATTTTACTCACTCTGGTAATACTCTGTAAGGTAATGGATTTACAAGAGAACTTGGTTATTGTATCCAAATAGGTACCAGAACTTTCAAGAAGGAATTCTGGAGATTGTCTGATGTATGAACAGCCAGAGATACTGCATGTGAATGAAATGGACCGAGGTCAGGTACCTTTACATCTCTTTTTAGTTAAAGTGAACTCCCTAAACTATCAAGTGTTCAGTTTGAATGTCATTTCTAATAACTAACAAACTTAACATTTTACAGAAAGGCTTCAGTCATATTCCTGGAAACAGAGCAAAAACAGACAAGAATAATAGAATTGAAAAAGTTTTCACATAAACTTGAATGTGCAATATATGCCTGCTAATGTTTCAGTCAGATGTTCAGAAATTTAAATGCAAAAAGTTGCTTTTAATCCACCCTTAATGAAGACATTAGTAGCCTTTGAGGCAGCGTGTGAAGGAGAAATTAGGACTGTCTTAATATCAACAGTGAAAAACAAGTATTTTAATTTACTTCCGGGTGAAAGACAGGCAATCCATTCACTTTGTTATCAAAGATTTAAGAATCACAAGATCTAATAAGAGGGGAGGGGGCACTAATGGTTCAGGGGCAATTTTGAATGCTAGTAAGTACTCTGAACAGGCATCTCTATTTCACATTAAAAGACCACACAAAGTTATAGACCTGACTTTATTGGAGTTGTTGCAGAATGAAATTATTGCAATAGACATCTATGAACTGTTGCTTGTAAACAAACTTTAAATACCCAAAATGTACAAGCCCATTATGAACTCACACTTTAGACAACTTGTGTCAGTCATATGTTCAAAAACAGAACCACTGGCAATCCTCACAGATGGTTCATTTAATAATGTAGTGCAAAAATGCAGATTCTGTCTGAGAGATATATTGCAGCTACTAGAAAGATTAAGGTATGGTGTTTTTTGAAGGACACATTTTCCTGGTAACAATGGATATTAAAGATCTGTATTGTGTCATTCCTCAAGATGAGGTTAGGAATTATTTGAACGGTGTAGGCTTTTCTACTACTACTACTATTTCAGTGGAGGTTCTTTGTGAACTGCTTGACATGGTACTTTCAAATAACTTCACGTATGTCAATAAAAAATATTACAGACAAATGAGAAGTGTTACAATGGGGGATGACAGTAGCACCCAAATTTCCCAATCTGATGTTGACAGAATGAGAAAGAAAACACATTTATGGTTCCTCAGCATGGGATAATATTAGATTTTATACCCACTTTATAAATGACATATTTTTATATGACAGGGAAATTAACAAAAATTTCAGGATTTTGTGATTTAGCTTAATTCAACAAATTACTTAACCTTTACAGTTACTTGGTCTAAAACACTATAGTGTTTGTAGACATACTAATTACTAAAATTATAATGATGGCAGTGTGAGTTTCTACGATATACAGGAAACCGACCTTTAGAAATGCTTATTTTTATGAAAGAAGTTGTTATCCTTTTTTGAAGAATGTGATAATAGAGCAGAGGTTGTGAAGGTTTTTTTTTTCTTTTTGCTGATAAGCAGTTACAGAGGCTGTGAAGGGTTTTTTTTCTTTCTGCTGATGAGCAGTTTAAGGAATTACTAGTTACACTTAAAGAATGTAGTACAGAGATGAGATACTGATCAGATTTTTGGTCAGGTTCAAGAGGGACACAGTTCCCGGTTTCAGCCTATTCTTACTGCTGACCCTAGTATTTCTCAGCGCATACATTGTTTTCAGAGGTACTCACAAGCACTGGCTTTGTAATACAGCTTGGACTCTCTTACACTTAAAGCCATTGTAGTAAACAATTGGAACATTCTTAAATGTACTATGTACTTATATTACAAAACGGGAAAGGTACCCATGTTTATTTGTAAGAAGGGTAATAACCTTAGTTCTGTCTTTGAGAAGAAACTCAATTCCAACACACCATCAGCTAACTGGAGAAGACCTAATGTGACATATAAATGTGGCAGGTATAAATGGTGTGTTTTATGCATGAGGGTCACTAGGTATCCATTAAAGGCAACAATGAAACTTATGGCAATTTAGACCAACATATGGGTAATTGGAAATTCACCTCTGCTATGGCGCCTATGTCTCTGATGAAGAGAGGCAGTCAGTATATCACCCCCTATATAAATTAAATTTGTGGGTTACATTTGGTTTACACAACTAGACTTATAAGGCCCTTACAGGTTGTTAGCCTAATATATACCTATGAGCCTATAAAAATATGTAGTAAAATAAACATTTAACTATATTGTCAGTATCTTAGTTGTTATGGTATAATAGTCAGTATAACAAACTACAGATCTAAGGAATATTTGTGAGAAACAGAATTTATATCTGCCTGAAGGATTTTGTATGACATAGTTTAAAGAGTACCTACCAGTAAAAGGCCTCATGAAATAAAAAAAAAAGCATATGCTGTTTTTGCTCTCAGGCAGTATGCGTCAAGCAAGAAGAAAGCCATTTAAATTATTTATTTTGTGCCTATTTGCATGTCCCAAGGGGACTTTAGTAGCTCATCAGTTACATTTTGGAATTATCAAATAAATCTTAAGTGCTACTGATATTTGATGAATATTACTGTTCTGGAGGAAATGAAATACAAGCATTTGAATGACCTATTTGATGAGATTAAAAGGCATACTGGCAGACTATAATGATATTTGGATTTTATCAGATGTCTTCAAGCAGTTACCAAATTACTGTAGAAATTATATTTGCTGGATTTACTGCATGCTGGATAGAGCGCTTCAACACTAGAGCAATGCACTACTGGAATTCTTGCTTACATATATTGTGTACGTTTGTGTATATGTGTCTCTGTATGTGTACATATGTATGTGTGTGTGTATATATATATATATATATATATATATATATATATATATATATATATATACACACACACACACACACACACACACACACACACACACACACACACATATTTTTTTTTGTTTGCTTTACCTGGCTTCTGTCTGCTCTAGGTGAGATCATAGTACAGTGGGGTCTATGAAGTTGTCCTTTTCCGGCTGTTGCATAATCTTGAAATTGGTATAATTAAAGGGGGGGCATAAACAGTGGGGTTTTTAGGTTCATAGGTAGGTACTAGGCTATCTGCCTAATGGCATTTATAAGTCTAGCCAGAGTGTGTCGACTTTCGCCGCCCCATTGATTAATTAACTGATCCTCTGTCAAGCAGAGCCAATTAAATGATCCCAGGGGTGTATCTTCTGCTACCCATTCACTCGTCAAGGTTTCTCTTGAAGAGTGTTAGTGAGAGGCTCTGCCTGATGTAATTTGGAATTTTGTTCCATAGCATGGGGAGTCACGGTGACAGGAATCTATCCCTCCAGCATGTTCTATTTATTACTGTGGCGAGGTTTAGCTCACTAGAGTGCGTGGCTCGCAGTGACTTGGATTTCTTTAGGTGGAGCATGTCCATCAATTCTGAGTTGGACATGGCTTTGTAAGTCAGGCAGAGATCACCTCTGAGTAAGCGATATGCCACTGAGTACAGCTGGAGTTTTTTCAGTCGGGCTGCATAGGACATATGTTTGAGACCAGTAATCCTCTTGGTGAGGTACTTTTGTGGTCTTTCCAGCTGTTGGAAGTGTCTTGTGAGGTACATCCCAAATGGGGCATTGCACACTATGATGGGTCTAATGAGTGATGAGTAGAGGGGCACTATAACCTCTTTATTTCTAGATGCGAACCCTTTAGTAATTAGATGGGCCACATAGAAGGATTTTCTAACTACTTTGGCAATATGATTGTCAAAGGAGAGATTACTATCTACTTGGGTCCCCAGATCTCTTATTACTTTTTCTGTATTAAGGGGGCTGCCACCTATGTGGTAATTGATAGGTGTTTTGTTTTCCCAAATGGGATGACTATGCATTTTTTGGCATTTAGCTTGAGGCCATGACTTTGACACCAGGTGTCCATCTCAGTAAGGCCCTTTTAGAGGATGTCCGTGTCAGCCGGAGAGTCAATTATGGCTCCCAGTTTGCAGTCATCGGCGAACTTGGTTAGCCATAGTCCTCCTGTGCTTGCCTGTATTTCTGAGAAGTATATGCCGAACAGTAGGGGTCCCAGGACCGAGCCTTGTGGGACACCACTTGTGACTGGTTTAGAGTCGGACCTCGAGCCTGCTATTCTTACCGTGTGAGTTCTGTCTGTAAGCCAGTTGGCAACCCATCTCGTGACGTAAGGGTTTATGTTCAGGCTGGTGAGTTTTTCTGTAATACCCGAGTGGGGAATGATGTTGAAAGCCTTGGCGAGGTCAAGGTAGGCTGTGTGAACCACCTTTCCCTTATCTATGGCCTTGGTGACTGTCTCGAAGAAGTCAACCAGGTTTAGTAGGCATGATCTGACATTAACAAAGCCAAACTGGGTCGGGTCAAGTGTTTGGAGGTTACCAATGTCTTTGTTAATGAGTTCCATGATGATGTGCTCCATAGACTTGCAGACCAGGCTAGTCAGGCTTATGAGGCGATAGTTACCAGAGTCAGTTGTGGCCCCTCCTTTGTGGAGAGGAATAATGTTGCTGTGCGTCATTCTATGGGCATGTTGCCTGTGGAGAGGCTGAGGTTGAACAGCATGTTTAGGTGGGGGGTTAGTTCGTTCTGTAGTTCATGCAAGACGCAGCCTGGGACACCATCTGGTCCAATTGATGCTGTGTTTTTGGCTTTTGAAAGGGCTGTTTTCACCTGTGCTTGTGCATCTGTGATTTTTGGGACACTAGACTTTTCCAGTATTGTTGTGGACCCTTTTGGAGGTGAGAGGGGGGGTGAAGTTTGCACTGAATATATCTGCCAGGATGTTGGCAATATCAGTAGATTCAGTATATTTTGTGCTATTTTGCACTAGTTCAGTGCATATCTGCGAGTTGCCACTTAGATTCTTAACATAGCTAAAGAAGGCTTTGCGGTTATCTTTTGAATCCTTGGCTATTTTTCTTTCGAAGTTAGTCTTGGATGATTTCATGAGGGACCTCAATTTCTTACTGATACTGATCAGGGATGTCTTTCCTTCTTGAGATTTGCTTTTTTTCCGAACTAGTTTCCTCCTTCTATTGTATAGCTTGTTTATTACAGGGGTCCTCCAAACTGGTTTCCTTCTCTTAGAGGAGTGAGTCTTGGTTTTGCTAGGGATGGCACAATCCATGCATCCTTGTAGGTGCTCATAGAGTGCATTTGTAAAGGTTTCTGCATCTTGGGCAGCATTATTCTTTAGCGTGGGGACTGTGAAACTTACTACCTCTGTCTTAAGTAAGGTGAAGTTTGCTTTATAAAAGTTCTTTACTGTGGTTTCCTTAGTTGGGAGTGGTGGTGGGGTGTGGACATCCAGAGTGATTAGTTTATGGTCTGATTAGTCTTTTTAGATTAATGCTTTTGGTTTGCTCATGTGAGTATTCACTTTTTGTTAGGTAATCATGTATGTGAATACATACAACACTCATATTATAATTATTTTAGTAATTTGATGTTGTCTTGGAGTGGTTCGGGGATAATACTAGTCTTTCTTTGACAGAGATCAAAAATGTCAGTTTATTCATGGATATGGTTTTAAATAACATTTTTTATATTCAAAGATGAATTTTTTAAGAAACTTTGCAAGGTCACTATGGAGGCTTCTTGATCTCTCAGCTTCATAAATTTGGTCTTATGGCATTGTGAATATCAGGTAATTTATAGCAGCAGGTTTGCTGTATTTCTTAAAAGCTTATTATAATTTTTGGATATTTTTATTCTTTGGCATGGCACTAGGGCTACCTTGGAAAATTGTTTGCATTGAGTAGGACAAATATAACATTTTTGGACTTTACATTTCAGGTGGATGACTGTATTATACCTTTTTGGATATGAAAGTGGTGAAAAATATATGTGGTTTCAGTTCAGAAATCTACAGATAACCCAGCTACTCCAGTCACTTATTACATTTTTGCAGTGCACATTGTTTTAGCCAATAAAGGAGGATTGTGGAGGGGCAGTTTATCTTACATTCTAAACCTTCCTTGGATGATGACAATTTCCTGAAGAAGTTTCATGCCTTAAAGGAAATGTTCCATGTCAGAGGTTTATCCTTTAGAATTATTGGATGACATATTGGGGTGTGTCTGTGACAACAGAACAACTAGATTAGCACCTATTTTATAAGAATCTAAGAGTAAAACATCAGGGGTGGCAGTGAATGGTTTTGGTGAATTCATTATTTTATATCATTCTAATCAAGCCAGTAAGGTATGGTTGATCGTGGATAACAAATAAAGCTTATTGATGAATATTTTGCCTGAATTAGCCAAGGTGGATATTCAGCTCTGCTTTGTTTTTAGTCCTCTTCCAACATAGGTGTACATTTGGGACATAAATTTGCTAGTAATGACACATGTGGTCACATGATGGTTTTACCTTGCCCTGGCAACATTAAATGCACACAAGTAATCCCTATTCAGAATATTACAATGGGAAAATCCAGTGTAAACTAAAGAGGAAAATACAGAAACATTATTATTGCAACAAGTCCAAATATATGATGAGTACTCTTTTTAGGCATTCTATTATTTGCAACAAACTTCAGAATGTTTTTAGACGAAGTCCCACATATGTGAGGGGGGGGGATAGGGAAACAGACCTGCTATGCAATGAGTTGCACTGGCAGATTTTGCTGCAGAGTGATGTTGCACTTAGGATGAATGATTGCATATCTATTGCACTGGTTATCAGGAAATGACAAAACAGGCTGCCCTAATGATTGAAAGCTTTTGTCCTGTCTCACTTCCTTTATTACTTTGGTTCAGTAGGGGATGTTTTTATTCGGAAGGAGCTCATAGTCATGTGAATGAAAGCGTTCAATAAAAGTAGGGTTACACCTGTCCCTTTTTGAGAAGGACAGTCCCACTTTGGGCAGTTGTGTCCTGCGAAAAAAACCTAAACAATGGAAAATGTCCTGAGATTTTAAGACAAAATACATTTCTTAAGTTTTCTTTAATAGTTGCATAAAACAGATATTTTCTATCTGAAACACATACATATTACATGAAATAACACAAGCAGCTCAAATGCTACACAAATTAGCTTTTATTTTGGCAAAAAAGTGAAGTTCTGTCCTTTGCACTGGCCGTCGGTATGTTTTGTTCTGCAAAATCTAACATTTCTACAAAAAATGTCCCACTTTGGGCATTTGAAAAGGTGGCAACCAATTAGTGTCCTTAATTCTGTGGTGTTTTGGTGTCCTTTGTTTGTTGTTGGTTGTCAATTTGGTGCATTTTCCATATCCACAAAGAACTTTTTGTAAAAATGTCTAGGGGACTTGAACTAGTCAGATGGTGATTGCTTAAACTACTGCTTGAATGATATGTCCGCCCAAACATTCATAGATATAATTAATTAAAAAATGGGGCAAATAGTAAGGAGCCTGAAAAAGGACAATAATATTTTAAGTAACATATTCAATAATATGGGGTCTTCCTTATTCTCCTCAGAAATTATTACCCCCCCCCCTCCAGTATATTCAGATCAGGGCACTGTTATGCTTAGACTAGATAAAGTCATGGACATTACCAAGGCTACATTTTGGGACTTCTCACATAGCAATCCCAATGCCATTAGTAACGCACTTGAGAGTTACAAGTGTAATGTCTCTTTAGTATTGTTACTACAGCACTATCTTTGATAGTACTTATATTCTGTCACATAATGACTGAGCACATAGCCATTGCAAACACTTAAAGCACAACTATACCAAGAAATTTAAAAATGAACTTCTCTGGCTGAGCTATAAAATCAACAAACTTTATAACAGAAAAAGAAGATGTACATAGCTTATAAAAAAAACATTAAGAAATGCTAACCCTATTGCAAACAAAATGTGAAGAGCTCTAAATAGAGTTGTAAAGATGTCAAAAATAAATTATGCAATAAATCTGTCAAAGTTCAAATACAGTCATATGTCTTTATTCAAATACATCAGAAAATCAGGAAATTGCACCAGTTACATACAGGGATAAAGACTACCTACAGTGCACGTGACCAAATTCAACTAGCAGCTCAGGCACTTGACTGCATAGGCAGGGAGGATGGTCATTCCCGTCCTAAAAGAGGACATAAGCTGGTTCCCGCATGGCTTGGACAAATGCTGTAATGACTGGGCCTGATCTGTGAGCAGAGGCCTGTCATGATGTGGAGAGTCAATGTCAGGAAGATGTGGACATGGCTGCATAAACCAAGGATGGTAGGCCTTCTCAGTACATCTTTGGAACATAATAAACAATGCCAAATATGACTTTGCAGATCCCTTCCTGAACTTGTTTCATATATGCTCTACCACAGGGTATATCCCTTAGGTATGGAGAACAGATGCTGTGATGTCCCGTCACAAAGACGGCCATACTACTGATGCACAAACTATAGACCCATTAACTTAACTAACTTAATTTGCAAAGATATGGAGTGCATCATGTCTGACTTCATAAACTACACTATTCAAACCTCTGAATCCAAAAACACATCTCGCACCAGTTTCAGGCAAACATTTTATTCAAAACAGCAGTGAAAGCTTGTAAGCGCTTTCGTACCAAGTTTAAAACAATACAGGAGCTTCATCAGACAAGCTAAAAAGAGCCAAGACTGCATTTAAATAAAGCAAGGCATATTACATCATTTTTTCTTTGCAAACTTAAAGGGAAATCATGCTCATAAACAAAGGCTACGGTCCTGGATACCAAATGTAAAAATGTTACATATTATTACACAGTACAATGACAGAGATAAATGATACTAGCTTGTTTAAATCTTGTTTTCTTACTACTTTTTCAGTTGACACTTACTCTATTAAGAACATCCTAGAAAAGAACTGGAAACTGCTAACAAATTAAACAGATTTGAGAACCATTTTGGGGAACAAACCCACTTGTGTTTTCCGTAAAGGGCAGAATATGAAATCCCTATTAGAACACCATGATAAACCACATAAGGCAGGTTACATGCATAAATGTGGTTCATGTAAGTTTTGCCCCTACATATTAGAGGGAAATTAAACCACTATAAATAGCATGAAACTAAGGATTAAGGACAAATTCAACTGTAATTCCGACAAGGTAGTTTACTGTGTCCTCTGTGAGTTTTGCCCATGTTTTTACATTGGCAAAACAGAGCAAAAACTTAAAAGTAGAGTAGGCAAACACCTTCAAAACATTAGGGACCATTGTGTAGTCAATGCTCTGGCAAAACATATTAATCAATAAACTGACCACAAATTCAAGTTTGTTGTGCTGTACACCATATCTCTTTCCTTAAGAGGAGGAGCCTGACTTTACCTGTTAGAAAAAGCCGAATTATTTTGGCAGATCAGGTTAGATTCCACACACTGGCCAGGCTTAAACAACCCACGTATCTATATCTAGCCTTTTGAAGCTTAAGGCATTAAATAGATAAGACATCCTTTTGTTCCCATACGTGGATGTTTATTACTTTATAACAATTCATGTGACTATGAATCTAGAATTAACTTAGAATACATGCATACACATGTTTGCATCTAGATCCACTGACCTGAACATAGTGCATTTACTGCAGTTTTACTTTATAATTTAAAATTTATATCAGTTTTAGTCTTGCCCATTTCAGTATGATGACACACAAGAGATGTGAAAGCATACTAGTTAGAATTTAATGGGTACGATAAATGATGACACATTTTGTAATTTGAAGTGAATCTTTCATAGGAACTTGTATGTTCTGAGTGCTTAACTGTATGCCCCTTGAAACACCAGTATAATTGTATGTATATATTTATGAAATATTTAATATGCTTTAATATGCCTTTATTATATGTTTTTAAACATTATACTAGCAATTTAAGTTTGTACTGTGTAATAATATGTAACATTGTTACATTTGGTATCCAGGACCATAGCCTTTGTTTATGAGCATGATTTCCCTTTAAGTTTGCAAAGAGGAAATTATGTAATATGCCTTGCTTTATTTAACTGCAGTCTTGGCTCTTTTTAGCTTGTTTGATGAGGTTCCTGTATTGTTTTAAACTTGAGACGAAAGTGCTTACAAGCTTTCACTGCTGTTTTGAATAAAACGTTTGCCTTCAATTGGTGCGAGCCGTCTTTTTGGATTCATTGGATTGTTTACCTTTTTGGCGTTTGTGGAGAACATTCAAACCTCATAAAACTAGATCCTCAATAGCCTGATTTTGTAATGGACTGATCGTGTCCATTAAACTTACGTAAAGTTCTGTGAAACGTTCATTGAGGTAGTAGGTAGTGGTCCTTCAGTCCATACTGCATATTTGAATGCAGTCAAGCATTTGGCAACATCTCTCATGCTGGTATTGTGAAAAAGCTTAAAAAAGTAAATGTAAACCCTATATGTGGTAAGGTGGATTGCAAGCTGGCTAAAAGACAGAACTTCCTCGATGAAACATGCATCTATACCTCACAGTGTCTCAACTCCAAAGCCCACACAATCCAAAATCCTAGTCATAGGTGAGTCCATAGTGAGACGTACTGATGCACCACTTACCAGGCTAAGCAAGGAAAGAGTCACTGACAGTTACTTCTGAGGGTATCAAGATTCTCCTCATCATTCATGCACTCAAATACTTGCATCACAAGTATACATATAACACAGACACAGTACACATGGGAGTAAATTATTTGAGATCTACCTCCCTGGACTATATGAAAAGAGACATGATGGAGTTCTCAGAATATGAGTCCAAGGCAGGAATGAACCTAGGCTTAAGCAGCATTTTACTTTCTCCAAGAATGATGCCACAATACAAACAGAAGAATGTTGACATCAACTATTGGCTTAGCTTCTGGTGTCATTCAAAGGGGGTCCTATATATACTAGCCTGGGAGGAGATGGTAGACAGTCCTAACTACTTTACCAGAGATGGCTTGTACGGTTTGGACCTATCCCCCTAAGGTTTTCGTACATTGGCAAAAAATCTTGTCTACCCCACAGTGCCTTTTTAGGCAATGTCAGTCTTCAAAAGCTCCCAACATAATAAAACAGAGCTTGGATTACATAAAGGTCTTGTTGCTCAATGCTAGAAGCCTTAAAAAAAACTCTGTTCCCTACAGGCACTCCATAACCTGGAATGCATCAGTATATGAATTGTCAGAGAGACTTGGTTCAATACAACTGATTGCACCCCATCAGTGTAAGGTTTCAATGCCTATCATACATTTAGGTCCACTGTACTAGATGAAGGCATCAAAAGCAGTGGTGTCACTGTATTCATTCAACAAAATTTAATCTCAAGACTCATTATACAATATAAAGACCTGCATGTTCAATTTACCATTAGCAAAACCCCTTTTCACATCATAGATAACTATAGCACCCCCATATCCCCCTTGGCCCATACTTCCTACCTGACTAGGATGGATTCCCTATGCATTCAGCCAAACCCCATTCTTCTAGGAGACTTCAACTACCCCACCATCAACTGGAAGACTTATTCACCCACTTGCATGTATGCCCAGAAATTTCTGTGCTTCCTAAATACAAACTCACTGGGCAAGTTAATCCACACCTCCAAATAGGGGTGACAAAATCCCGAATTTGATTCTCTCCAATATGGGACAGCTCTGTTCCCTACCAGTTGCAACTTCACCCTAATCATATTGGACTACAGATCAGTCACGTTCACCATAAGACTGAAGCCAGAAACATGATCCAATAATTTGGTCTTCACAGATTATGCTAAATCTAATCTAGTAAAACTGAGTGATGGCCTAGCTAAATTCAATGTCCACTTTCTACCTGATGAACACTATGCATATGCAGAATCCTTTACTGCCAAATTTTATGCACATGTAAATAGCTGCATAGATGCATCTTTTCCTCTCTGAAATAAATGGAATGCCAAATTTAAAAATAAACCCATATATTGGAATCCAAATATAAACAGCCTCTACAATTAATGAAAAAGCTCATTGCACATAAATATAAATGTAAGTCTCTAGTTACCAAAAATGCTCTTTCTAAATTTAAGGCACCTCAGTCCCTAATCGAATCAACCAAAGGTAGATATGAGGTGAAAATGGCCACCCAGGATAAAGACAACCGCAAAGCCTTCTTCAGCTATGTTAGAAACCTCAGAAACAATGCTCAGCACAGTGCAGAGCTAAGAGCAAATTATGTCACATAGTCAGACCACAAAGGACCTAGCCAATCTACTAGCAGATAAATTAAGCTCTAACTTCACCCCCCCCAGCACTCCAGCCCCCATATTCCCTGAGCAATTACTACCATCACCTACCCACCCCCCCAAAAAAACACTCCCAAGAACAAGTCCTCAAAGCAGTGTCCAAGGTCAAGAACACTGATTCTGTGGGTTCTGTTAACATACCTGGATGCCTACTGGCCAGCCTGAAACAGGACTTGTCAAACCCCCAACAGCCTCCAACTAGATTCTGTGCCAGATGAATGGAGGACAGCAGCAGTCATTCCCCTGCACAAAGGTGGGGCATCAATAGACCCAGGTAATTAGAGACCCATAAGTCTAACCAGCCTCATCTGTAAGGCTATGGAAAGGATCATTATCGAATTAATAAAGAATGGCATAGGCAACCTAAGAACTCTTGATACTAGTCAGTTCAGCTTTGTAAAGGGCAGATCCTACCTACTTAACCTGGCTGGCTTCTTTGAGAGAGTTAATGAAACAACAAATGAGGGGAAAATTAGTACAAGACACATATCTAAACCTTCCTTACAAAGGCATTCAACAACAACCATCGCTCAGGTATAGGTGATAAACTCGCCAACCTAAATGTATATCCCTATGTAACTCATGCAGTAGCAAACTAGCTCACTAATAGAACCCAAGAAATTAGGGTGGGCATTTCTACCACCTCCAAAAGACACGTCACTAGCAGTGTTCAGTCCTCAGGCCACTCCTATTTGGCATTTACTTCTCAAGGGTCAAAACTAATGTTAAGTGTTTATAGCTGACCAAGTTAAAAAAAGGCAGGAATTGAATAACTTATGTAATGTTGCTTAGGTTATATAATATATAGCAATATATGTGAAGTATAATGTTTGTAAAAGTGAATTTGCTATTTCAGTATGATTACTTTTGTATAAATGTAAATGTGTCTATCTCAGAAGTGATAATTCAATAAATGTGTTTTGCACTTTTTGTCTGTTGTAGTATAGACTATATTCAGACCTGCTGAATCTGGTTCTGTGCATTAAATTGAGCACTAAACCAGGCTGTCTTTTGTTGACGAGGGCCCCCCTGCACCCTTGTGGCAGGTGAGTGCAGTTAGGACTCATCTAATTAAAGGATGCTGGCACAGGGCTCAGTTTTGAGCTTTTTTATTGGTTAAATTGTTTAATTCAGTTTGCTCACTACTGCTACATAAGCCCTGCGTTTTAGCAGGTTTGTGTTTGTTTTAATACAGCTCACCAGAGTAGGTGACCAGCCATTGCTCTGCTGTGTTCATCTGTTTACGTGTAGCACCCCTCCGTGCACTATTGCACACTACCCCTCAGTGAGGATAACCATTGGCAGTTATAGACAGAAAAACGTCAGAAGGTAACTTTTCCCTTAGTAGCTGCCCATGATCTAGCCATGAAATCCTCAAATTGCTCTTAGCTGTCACAGAGCACCTCAGCTGCACTTTTGCCCCTTAAAAAGTCCCAAAACCACCAAATCTACAATAATCACATACCAGTTAGAGAACCCCCACTAGTATAGACCCTTTATAGAGCACCCCATTAGTATACACCCCATTTAGAGCACCAAGTTATACCACACCCCTCCATTTTCTCTCCCCACTATAAAAACAGGATTTAACCTAGCATTATGGATGGTCAGTGTCCCTCCATTTCTCCTACCAGCCTGATTGACATGGGTATCCTGAGGCAGTGTAGCAACTGCCTTGTGTATACTGACACCCCTCTACTCCTAAATCACCCAAGTACAATTTGTGAGGAATGCATCTACAATACGAATCTGGAATCCTTGCTCTCTCATGCACAAAACAGTAATACTGAACAGGTTGTCAGCTCACATACTACACATCATACATGGAGGTACTCACCGGAAACCTACCTAAACACCAGAGAACTTCCACGCACAAACATGTTACACCTAATATAGTACCTACAGCACTCAATACACATAAAATCACAAGCATCAGTGTCTCACCAAATAAGCCCCTAAGGAAAAGCACATCTAAATCAAATGTTTTAGTCATACGTGACTCTATTGGGAGACACACAGATGTCCCACTCAACAGGCTGGACAAGGAGAAGGTTACGGTCAGCTGTCTATGGGGTACCAGGATCCATCATATTACACTAAAGGTGGAGACGTGTCCATTTATTCCAGCCTTACAGTCTGATATTAGTGAATTTGTGCTGGATATCAGAATGTTTTGCAGGAACCTTGCATTAAAATGTATTTTTGGACAAGCTAATGACAGTCGACGGCTACCTTATACAAAATTGAGTAGCTTTGTTCCCCCTAATCCTCCACCAGTGGAGATGTTCTTAAGATTACGTGAAGATGAAATCTTCAAACTAAGGGGTAATACAACCAAAGGACAAGGATGTTTCTTCAATTTAACTACTAATGAGAATGAAATGCTGAAGCAGCTAAAGGAGACAGACAGCTTGGTCATCAAGCCTGCTGATAAGGGAGGATGTATAGTAGTGACGGAAGCCGTATGGTACAGGCAGAAAATGCTCTCTATGCTGGATGATGAAAGAACGTATAAGAGATTAAGTTGCAGTGAAGCTACGACTAAGGTAGATCGTTTTCGTAGCCATCTATATGATCTACTGATAGAGGCAAATATCTCACAAGAACTATATGAGTTCTTTGATTGCCCTAAACCTATGCTTCCATACATCAGCGGACTCCCCAAAATTCACAAGGATCCAGTTGACCCACCCCTACGTCCCATAGTTTCTGGTAGGGGGTGGGTAACTGAACCTGTTTCCATGTACATGGAGAATGAATTAAAGAAGGCCCTGCCACTAGCAGGAACTGTATTGAAGGACTCAGGAGATTTTCTGGAAAAACTCTTTTTAGTTACTAAGGACCTCAAGAAATATGAAGATTTGTTACAAGTGACAATGGACATCAAGAGTTTGTTTAAGGTGATTCCGAATGATTATGGTCTACAGGCAATAAGATCTTTCCTAGCAAGGACCAGTATGGAAGTAGAACCAATATGTTCCTTGCTGGAACTTGTATTGGAAAATAACATCTTTATGTATGGGGATTCTTTCTATTTGCAGACATGGGGTGTGGCTATGGGCACCCCATGTTCAAATAGTTACTCTAATTTGGTTCTGGCTGAGTGGGAACATAATGAACTGATACCCAGCACTTGGAAACAATATCTAGTGTACTACGGCCGTTTTGTGGATGATGTCTTTATCCTTTGGAGAGGCAGCTCTACACAATTGGACCTTTTTGTCAACTTTATCAATGAGAGCACTGATTTTCTAGAGTTTGTGGTTAAACATTCTTCTGAGACCATAGAATTTCTAGATGTAACGATTCATCTGCATCCTGATAGAGGTATCAGTACAGGAATTCATAAAAAAGTAACCTGGAGAAATCATTATCTGCATAGGGGGAGTATGAACCCGGGACATATTTTTGATAACATCTTTGAGAATCAGATCTTAAGAACCTCAAGATTATGTACTGAGAATGAAGACTTTGTAGCAGAGCAGAGAAATATTGAGACACATTCAAGTAAAAGATCCTATAAAAGAAAGAATCTAAGATTGAAGCATGATCCACAGGAATTAAGGAGAGGAAAGGGACGTCCCTACTTCTCTGAACCCACATCAAGTCATCATAAGAGCCTGGATCCTAAAACTCAATCACAGCAACTTAAATGTTTGTTAACATACCTGCTGACAATAAGCAAGTATGTGAAGTTATTAGGAAGTTTTGGCCGGTATTGACAACTGATGACAAAATAAGAGACATTGTACGTGAACAGCCCAGATTCCTATACAATAATAAGAAGAAATGTCTCATTTTCAACAAAGATGGATTTGAAAGAAATAGGCCCAATTCTAATAGAAAGGGCACTTTCAAGTGCTTAAGATGCAAAGCTTGCAACTCTATTGACAGCTCCAATGTTTTTGTACATCCATACTCCAGGTAACAGTACAATTTTAATGTCTATGCTGATTGTACTAGTTCCCACATCATATACTTAGCAACTTGCTGCCAATGTAGTGCTTTCTATGTTGGCAAAACAGATCAACGTCTTAAGGAACGTATCCTCAGACATTTGAGGGACATCAAACAGAAAGATCCCAATAATGCCTTAGCAGCCCATATAGTACAGTATCCTTCTCATTACTTTGTATTTAAGGCCATAGAGGCAGTCTGTCAGACCACAAGAGGAGGTGATGTTCATAATCACACAGAGCTAAGGGAAACATGCTGGATAATTAATTTAAGAGCAAACAGATCACCAGGCTTGAATACTATTGTGCCATTAAAACCTGTACTTAAGAATAGAAGGAATATGATTAGCAAGTTTACTTGAATGTTGCTTCATTCATATAATGTATTCACATCCATAACTATTAGTTTTCTCATATACAAAAGGGCCTCACTGAGACAGATGCCTGGTGTCAAAGCCATGGCCTCAAGCTCAATGCCAAAAAGTGCATTGGCATTCCCTTTGGTAAAAACTTTGTACCCATGAGCTACCACATAAGTGGTAGTCTACTTAACACCAAAAGTGTGATAAGAAACCTTGGGACACAGGTGGACAGTAGTCTCTCCTTTGATAATCACATTGCCACAGTAGTCAGGAAATCCTCCTACATGGCACACCTCATCACAAAAGGTTTTTCATCCAGGAAAAAAGAGGTCATTGTTCCCATCTACTCATCACTCATTAGACCTATTATAGAGTGCAGCTCCCCTTTTGGTATGTACCTCACAAGACATCTACAACAACTGGAAAGGCCGCAGAAATACCTCGCAAAAAGGATTACTGGCCTCAAACAGATGCCCTACGCAGACCGTCTCAAAACACTCCAGCTTTACTCTGTCGCATATTGCCTACTGAGAGGTGATCTCTGCCTAACATACAAAGCTATGTCAAACCCAGAGCTGTTGGACATGCTCCACTTAAAAAAATCCCAGTCCCTCCAAGCTACATGCTCTGGGGACCTAAACTTTGTCACCACACTAAACAGAACATGCTGGAGGGATAGATTCCTATCCCAGAGACTTCCCATACTCTGGAACAAACTATCTATCTAGATCAAACAAAGCTCTTCATTAGCACTCTTCAAGAAAAATCTTGATGATTGGATGGGAAATAGGAAATTCACCCCGGGGATCATCTCTGTAGCTCTGCTGGACGGGGGCACAGGAAAATAATTTTCTTGGGTGGCGAAAGCTAGGGTACCTTTTTGGCTAGGTTTGTATAGGCCCTAGGGCCGATAGCCTAGTACCTACCTATGAACCTATAAACACATGCGCTCAAGTCTCTCAACAACAAGTACCATTATGGCTCTGTCATAGTTCATGTTGGTGTGAATGAGTTGAGATGTACCTCACTGGACTATATGAAGAGAGACATGATTGAGCTCTGTGAATATATGTCCCAGGCAGGTATGTCCCTAGCTTTGAGTAGCATTCTTCCCTCACCTAGGATGATGCCACAATATAAACAAAAAAATGATCGACTTCAACAATTGACTTAGTTTATGGTATCAGTCCACGGGATCCAGTTCCTGTCAGCCTGGGATAACATGGTTGATAGATCACACTGCTTTGCTGGAGGTGGTCTTCACCTGTCACCTCTATACTTTCTGTTACTAGCTAAGGTACTTACCTCCCCAATAGTGTCTTTTCTAGGTAAGATCTCAAGAAGAAAATTTCCAATGTGAAAGTATCACAGACAAATATATTAAAGGTTATGCTGCTAAATGCTAGGAGTTTAAATCAGAAACTACACTGTCTGGAAGCACTCCTCTCCCTGGAGGATGCTGATATTTGTGCAGTCACAGATACTGGATTCAAGATCACATAGAGTAACTCAGTCTTGCAAGGTTACAATGCCTTCCACACTTTTAGACCTCAAAATGAACATGTGAGAACCAAAGGAAGGGGAGTACCTATCTTCATCAAAGATAAATAGACTGGTTAGACAGGAAAACTCCATGGAGTTACAGGCCCCCTTCAATGACTCAAGATACCCACTCTGCTTATTTGGACCTACTTGAGTCAATCAAAGTACAACCAAACATTCTAGTTATGGATGATTTTTACGACATTGACTGGGAAACTTAGAGTACCAACATGCTCACATAAAGGTTCCTGGACTTTATTAAAACTAATGCCCTGAAACAAATAGTATGCAACCCCAAAAGGGGCTCAAATATTCCCAACTTGGTCCTGTTTCACCACCACAAGTATAGGACTCTCATTGGTTAAATATTATCACATGTCGGTCACATGTGAAGTATCTGTAACACCTGAACCTCTCTTAGGTGAAATCAGGCTAAACATGTTCACCAAAGCTAATTATACCCTCCTAAGGGATGGCATAAATAATCACCAAGCTCCTGTTCCCACAGATGGCATTGACAACTAGATTAAGGTATACACAAATGCCTTGTACAAACACTTACACAAATATATTGACATGGCTGTACCTGATAGGATCAAAACAAGATCCTCAAGGAAAAAAATCAAGCCTCCCTGGTGGAAATCTAGCATTAATAAGTTATACAACAAGAGAAAGAAGTTGCTGTCTAAGAATGAAAAAGAGAGCTCCCAGCACTGGAAGAGTACCCTCCTCTGCTGGAACAAACAAACAGGGCAACTTGTAAAGTCCTCTAAGGGCAACCTTGAAAAAAAATTAGCAACCATAGCTAAGGATAACCATAAGGCATTCTTCAGCTATATCCGTAACCTAAAAGGCAGGATCCAGACATGTGCTGAACTAACTGTAGATGGCATCACACACACACACACACACACACACACACACACACACACACACACACACACACACACACACACACACACACACACACACACACACACACACACACACACACACACACACACACACACACACACACACACACACACACACACACACACACACACACTGATCCTGGAAAAATAGCTAACCTATTAGCCGACAGGTTTGGTAAACACTTTACCCCCCTGTCCCCTCCAAATATTCCACAAAGCATTCATTTTACATCTCCAAAGAGCAAGTCATTAATGCTCTTTCCAATGCCAAAGCCTGTGTGTGACCAGATGACATTCCAGGTTGTGTTTTAAATGGTCTAAAACAAGTGTTAACAACTCCATTAAGTACTCTCTACAACCACAGTCTGAGTACTGGTTTTGTCCCTACTGAATGGAAAACAGCAACTGTCATCCCTCCTTCATAAAGGGGGTACAGCAACAGACCCTGGGAACTACAGACCCATAAGCTTAACCAACCTTATCTGTAAAGCCATGGAATAAATCATCATGGACCTTATAAATAAGGATACAGGTAATCTCCAAACCCTTGATCCAGCACAGTTTGGTTTAGTTAGAGGAAGGCTATCTTGTTAAACCTGGTGGACTTCTTCAAAAATGTCACCAGAGCTGTAGAAAAAGGCAAATCTGTGCATATGGCCTACCTTGACTTAGTCAAGACCTTCAACACAATCCCACACTCAGGCATCATTGATAGACTCTCCCAGTTGAATATTAACCTTTATGTCTTCAGGTGGGTTGCTAACTGGTTCACCGACAGATCACACTCATTCAAAGTTGGGGACTTTACCTCAACCATCAGATTTTTGGGGGTTCACAGGGGTCAGTGCTGGATCCCCTATTGTTTGGAATATACTTCTCAGATGTTCAGGCCAAAACAGAGGGGCTGTGGCTGACTAAGTTTGCTGATGACTGCAAATTAGATGCAATCACTGAATCGCCAAACGATGTCAATAAACCTCAAGAGGGACTTACACAAAGCAATGATTGGTTCCGAAGCCATAGACTCAAACTCAGTGCTAAAAAATATATTATCATCCCCTTCAGTAAAACCGATATCCCTGCAGACTATCATATAAATAATAATACCCTAAGTATCCACTCAGTAGTGAGAAACTTGGGAACACAAAATGACTGTAGCCTAAACTTTGACCATCATGTGTCTACTGTGGTAAGGAAGACATTCTACTTCGCATACCTCATTAGCAAAGGCATTGCCTCAAGAGTGAAAGAGGTCATAATACCCCTGTACTTGACCCTCATTAGGGCAATAATTGAGTACAGTGCTCCCTTTGGTATGTACCTTACCAGGCACCTGCAGCAACCTGAGAGACCTCAGAGACTTCTAACCAAGAAAATTCAGGGCCTCCAGCAAATGTCATACACTGACAAACTGAAGTCACTGTCATTGCATTTAGTAGCATACACACTACTTAGAGGAGACTTGTGCCTGGCCTACTGAGCAATTATGGATCCAAACCTAATGGAAATGCTGCACATCCACAAGTCAAATGGGACAAGGGTCACCTGCTCCAGGGACCTTAACCTGGCCCTGCAACATAAATAGGACCTGCTGGAGAGAGAGCTATATCCCTTATTGGTTGCCACTTCTCTGGAATAGGCTACCAATTCACATGAAGGAAAGCCCCTCTATGACACTGTTTAAGTGTAGCTTGCATGCCTAGATGGGAAGTCATACATTCCTGCCAGGGATTTCACCTATGACCCTCCTAGATATGGGCAATCATCGCTAACTAAGATTTCAGGTTTAGGCAAGATCCTTTATATTGGGTTTCTGTAGTATTATATTGGATACACACAGCTAGGCTTATAAAGACCTTCAGGTCAATAGCCCAGTGACCACCTATGAACCTAAAAGAAAAAAAAATGTGCAGATGATTATAAACTTGGTGCATTCATAAACTCTCCAGAAGACGCTAAGATCTTCCAAGGGGTCTCTTCCCAAACAGACAGATGGTGTCAAAACAGTGGCCTAAAACTAAATTAAAAAAATGTTTAATAGTTTCCTTCAATAAGTTTATGTCCCCTGTAACTATCACATTGACAACACACCCCTGAAAATTGATCCAGTAGTTAGGGACCTGGGAACCAGTGTAGACAATGAACTGTCTTTTGATCATCATGTATCCACTATTGTAAGAAAGTGCTTATTAGTAATGGTATGGCATCACTTCTAGGACTGTGATCTTTCAACTATATTCAGCTGTTATTAGGACAATCATTGAGTAGAATGCCCCCTTCGGTATACACCTATCCAAACACTTGACACAACTTTAATGGCCACGATGTTTTCTCACCAAAAAAATCAAGGACCTAAATCATAACAGCTACAATGACCATCTCAAAGCCATGCCCTCTTCTCTGTAGCTTAAAGTCTACTGAGGGACGATCATTGCCTCGCTCACAGATCCTCAACCAACCCCATTATTTCAGACCTAGTGCACATCCAGAAGTCTAATGCTGGCATAAACACCCATTCGAGAGATCCTGATCTCTACTATAATATAGACAGAACATGCAGGAGGGATAGATATATATCACAGAGAATTCCTCTTCTCTGCAATAATCTTCCTCTCCACATAAAGCAAAGTATGTCTCTTGCTCTAGTTCAGCATAATCTGGATGAATGAATGGGAAATTGCAAATTTACCCTGGGTTAGCATCATTCTCCCTTGATAGGGGTAACATGTAAATGTCTGAGCTCTGGGCTATTCATTCTCAAAACACATGGGCACTGGGTTATTCCTACTTATAATACAAAGGTTATACACTTCTTAGGAATGAATGGCTAGGGTTCAAAAGATACTCAAGGATCAATGGCCTAGTAAATACCTATGAATCGGTCAACTCACATGGTAAGGATAGGTGGTGCCACTTACAATAACAAGAAGGAGTCTAGTGGCACACCTCATAATTCAGTGCTAGAGTGTTGCCTATTTAGCATTTACTTGTGTGAACTCCAAACTGTAAACCTTAACCTATGGATAACTGAATTTGGAGATTATTGTAGGCTGGATGTTATAATTTTAATACTCCGTTACAGAATCACTACAAGAACTATTTCTTGCGAATCAGTGATATACAAAAATGGACTAAAATTAAATGCAAACAAGTGCACTATGGGTATTTGACAAAGCCTTCTTCTAGAATCTATAGCCAATAACCAATTTCAAACTGACACAGATGCCGGGGATCTTGAAACCTTGGTTAACAATTCCCTCTGCTTCAACCAGAATGCAACACCAGTAGTTAGAAAATCCTTCGATCTGCCCCAACTAATATCTAAGGGCATAATAGCTAGATGAAAGAAAGGTTATCATTCCTTTGTACTCAGCTCTAATTAGACCAGTCAAAGAGTACAAAGCATCCTTAGGCATGTAGATTTCGAGGTACATCATGCAGTCAGAAAGACTCCTGAGGTTCCCAACTGAAAAACGTACTGGTGTAAAGGCCCTTAGCTACCAAGATTGACATGACGCCCTATCGCTATACTGTCTCTTACAGACTCCTGTGTGGTGACCAATGTCTTGCATCACTGGTCATTATTCTCCTTCACCTCTATGAGACAAAGAGCTCCTCAAACACTCAAACCAAGGATTTAAATCTCTACCAGAATATAAATAAAACATTCTGGAGGGGTAGATATATTATCCAAAATTTACCTAATCTCTGAAGCAAATTACCCTTACATTTAAAACAGTGACACCTTTGCATCTATTAAAATGAACTATGCTGATTTGATGGCTACTCACAAATGCATTCTGCTTCTGTCCTGTTTTACCCTCCTAGAGGAAGGAGGAATATCATGAGGCTGGGTGCTAGCAATGAGCATATAGTTCTTAAACTTATTTGACTTATAATATCCTATAATCCCATGATCCTAAGCATCTTTTAAGAGCACTGTTATGCAGCAATACCTGAAATAAGTGGTATTATTGCTTTAAGAGTATATGGAAACAATAATACTCATGCAAAGCAAATGATAATAGATACATTAAGTAGTTCTAGCTATGATATGCATTTTGGAAATTGTAGAAGTAACATACAATAAAAGTTACAGGCTGTCCAAATATCACTTAACAATGAATCATACAGGGACGGTGGTGCCCATTTCTGCAGGCAGAATCTTTTGCAGGAACTAAAGGCTGCTAAAGAACTGCTTATGTGTGCCAGTTAAACACATGATACAATGTGGACAAGGTGAATAAACAATTCTACACAGGAAATGAATAGTAAACGGAGAAAAGCCTGATTTTCAGAACTATTGCAAACTTATTCGGCTCTACATATGAAAAGGCATAACGAGCATGCCCTTACTTTCAAGGATAGGCCTAAGGAAATGAATAAAACAGCATAATATAAAATGAGGCCTCTCCATAACATTCAATACTCCATAGATAAGCTAGGTTGGATTAGCTCCTAAGCATGGAGAAGATGATTGCAGATGGAGGCAACCAAGCAGTCCATGCCAGTACACCCAACCCAAAGGAGGGTATTGGCAGAGTCTTGCAACAACAGCTCCACTGGGGGCAGGGAGCTACTTGTAGCCAGTGCAACTTGAAAAAAAGACAAGTTCAACATGGAATATGTTTGTACTCTTAAATGGAAATGAACAGTGCATGGAAATGCACACTTGTATGGTGTCTAGCACAGTGAGTATTTCATCATGCTTTCCAGCCAAGGGAAAGGCATTGGGAGCCTATGAAGTCTCCTAAGCCTTACTGGATTATGCTTTAGTACATGGATCTCACCTCCTTTTCAAGTGTCTGAGAATGCTAGGGGTTGCAAGGAACAAACAGGCAAAGAGCAGCATCAGGGCTTGATGGTCACATGGGGGGTCAAAGGTCAAAACAATGATAAAAAAGAAACATAGTAAAAAAAGCACAAGCACAATAGTACAAATAAAAAGGTAAATGAAAGTGCAGCCAGTGAAACAAGACAGGCAAAATGAATGGGGAAACTTAGCAAATTCACAGAATAAATGAAAAGGAATAGAAGGGGGATGAGAAATGTTATTTCTACTCAGTAATGCCCATGTCTGACATGAAATTATTGGCTCGTGATATCTACAGAAAATAGTTTTGATGCTAATGGAATTCTGCAGCAAACTCAGTGGCAGGCACAGTTCTGGAATACTTGTCAGCACTGAATACAGAATGTATCAACTTTACATGTAGATATGCAAAACCATCAAGGCCATGAGAGGGCTTGTGCTACACAATATGTACAACTTTCCTTTTCTTCTATTCTAGAAAGAAGGAGATACAGATACAAAAGGAAGGTCAGGGTACAGCAGAGATGAGTACGCAGAACGGATGTACTTTAGTGCCCTATATTATAGCATATGATTGAAGTATAGGCTGCAAGCTGTAAATTAAAGAACATAGTGACATATTGTATTTGTGCGAGGGAATAGCAGAGCTGTTGGACATGCTACACTTAAAGAAATCCCAATCCCTCAGAGCTACACGCTCCAGGGATCTAAACCTTGTCATCACAATAAACAAAACATGTTGGAGGGATAGGTTCCTGACCCAGAGACTCCCCAGACTCTGGAATAGATTGCCCATACATGTCAAGCAGAGTGCCTCTTTGGACCTCTTCAAGAGGAACCTTGACGATTGGATGGGAGAAAGGAAATTCACCCCAGGGATCACGTCAGTCACCCTGCTAGACAGGGGTCCAGGAAAGTAAATAATGTGGGAAGAAATAGCTAGGGAATTGTTATGGCTAGGCTTGTATAGGCCCTAGGGCTGATAGCCTAGTACCAACCTATGAACCTATGAACCTATGAATGACAGAGGCATTGAGAAGGAAAGGGTTATGAGACTGTATTCCATGGTGATGCCAGCTGGAAAGGCAAGTAATCAGTCAGACAGGACTACTTCGTAGTGATTTTTCACACACAGATAATGGCAAAGTACTAGATGAGGTCAGTCATGGAATCTGTCCTCCATATTTCTGCCACTCATAATCCTTCAGGCGGAATGATAGATTTGTGCGTTGAAGTGAGCTTTTGAAGAAGCGATATTTCTTATTCATCACAATGGTCTCCTTTTACCCCATTCCACAATGGGTAGACAATATTACTCTAAAGGGTTCAATGACAGTACCGTTTAAGATATGCACAACTATTGTCATATCAGTATCATCTCTTGGCAGTGTTAATAATATACCCTCACGCATTTGGCAAAATACTTTTGCAAATGGTTTCCTTTCACTTTTACTGTCTCCTTAACATTGGCCGTATTCAAATCTCTGGTTTGCTTTGTTTATCTCCATAACATAGAAATCTGTCATGCTCCATTACTCTTCCTTCTATTTAGCACCCATCTACAATCTCAACAGAAGAGTTGGAAAGATACTAGGCATATAATAGCTGCCATCCTTGTTGTATGAGGGATTATTTTTTCTGTGCTTTCTCTTACTCCCCTTTTTTGTTAATCATTGGTGTAAAATACACATGATATCCAGAGCTAGATGTATGTTTCCACACATCACTGGTCCATATATTATAGAGACTGTCAACCAAGCTCCTGAATCCCCTCTAAAAACATCCAGGGCTAACCCCTTCCCACTTTACTAAGGTGACCTGAGCCAGTGACGTCTTCACCCTCAGACTCAGGGTGTGAGAGTAGAATATCATCCACTCAGCCCTGTCCCTCAGTACTCCAGCCCTTTGAATCCAGGTCCATTACTGAAACATAGACCACTAGCAACAGGTCCATTACTAAAACATAGACTACTACCAGTAGGTCCATTACTGAAACATAGACCACTAGCAGCAGGTCCATTACTAAAACATAGACTACTACCAGTAGGTCCATTACTGAAACACAGACCTCCAACAGCAGGTCCAGTATTGAGACATAGGCCACCAACAGCAGGTCCATTACTGAAATGCTGACCACCAGCCAGCATAATCTGAGATGCTGTCATTATGCCATCAAGTCCCTCTTTAGCACATGCATTTAGTCCCCAGTCATGGTATCCTCGTCCCACTAAAAGGCTACAACAAGGATCTGAATTCCATTCAACATTGCTAGAAGATGTACCACAAGATTAGTGTAAGCCTAAAATGTATCAACCTCTCCATTTTGGTGCAGGTAAGTCCTCTTTTACACCAGTCATCAAACTGAACACAGAAGTCTTGAAACACCTGGGCTTAGACTCCACCAGAGCCAAGTGAGTTACTGCATGTATTCTTTTCAGCTTAAGCCTCATTAATGCAGATAACCAGGCATATAAACTGATGTTACATGCTAACACTACAGAGTATGGGATTACAAGGAAAAATAAGATACTGCAGGAAATAATGACTGAATTAGAGTCCCAAACCACATTATATGAAAGTCGATCTAGTGTGATATCACTTTACATTTGTCAAAATAATAAATAAAGTAGAACTGCGATGTTACATTGGTCACATTTAATACAGCATTGCCAAATTTTCAAAAATTTGCCATTTCTTGGTTCTGGTTCCATGAATGACCCAGTTTTGACTAGCAGTCCGAGTACAGGAAGAGCCTGCCAAGAAGGCGAAAACGATTAGTGTTAGATCACCCATCTGAGAAATAGAGTGTTGGCAGAGTTCTACCACAAGCACTCCACCTGGTAGAAGACCAAGAACTGCAAAAATTAGAAAAGAGCATTTTGAGGATAATGAGTACCAAAAGTGCTCATACATCCTAGCCAGAACTGCAGATATTCAAAAACGTGGACTTATAGTGGCTCTGGCATAGGTGGCATTGCATCACAGTTTCTGTCCAACAATGGGAGATAATTACATAAAGAGACTCCTAACTTTCACTGATAATCATAATCCATGGCTCCTGCCTTCATATTTCTATGTCCTAGAACTCCAGGGTGGGGGAAGACTGAACTGGGCAACTGGGAAAGTGACTTGACACTTGTTAGGAGTAAGGGGGTCAAACAAATTATCTAAAAAATAAATTAGTCACAGTCTTTATCTGTTATAGCTAATTTTAGTTGTTAACATACTAGATATAAGTTACAGCTGACATCTGCTACTACTGTTCAAAATATACTCAGCATTCTTTCTAAGAAGACTTTGTTGTATTAAAGAAAACCATTACTGAATTTATCTTTTAGCTCCAAGTATATGGAGCTCCTTATAGAGTCTTTTACACCTCTTGAAACTGAGCTGAAAACTGAAATTGTGACACTAGAAAACCAGATATCTGTAACCTTTCCTGCTACTATTACTCTTAATAAAATGGGCCAGTTGCATGAAAGCATTAGTGCCTATGAGAAAAAGCTTCAAAATGTTAAATTAAATAAATTAAACAGAGATAAAACTGATTTAGCAACAATAATGTCTTCTCATGGCCGAGAGACCCAATAAATAGAACCCCTTTGTATAATCCTGCTACAGTGAACAGAGGAACTAGTAGGACACTAAATACTGAGACACAGGCTTCCACTTCCTGTTTTAAAGCTACTGAGATGAGGGAAAGCATGGCAATGCAACAAACTGACCAAGAACATGTAAATTCTAGTGTTCCTACTCTCCAAGTTGCATATTTTGCTTCTATAGTGAATGGGAATACATCTACATCGAATATGGATAAAAATTCGAAGTCAGAAGAATGAAGGAATGCAAACACTATAGGTAAGACTCCAATAGACACTTCACAAGCAAATGCTACAGATACTACTGATTTTTAGAGAATTTGAAAGTGGGAGAATTCACTATGAAAGCAGCTCTTCCTTTCAGAGCTCGAGCCAAAAGCAATCCCAATATGAGAAAGACAGCAAGGGAATGTCAAATGGACAGAACTGCACACTTTTCAAAGAAAAGGAGGATGTAAAAACTGATCTTATTGTTAACATTTCTTCCTTTACTCTAACTAATGAACAAAACAGTTTGCTTAATAAGGGTTTGTCTTTTATACCTGCCAAGAAGGCAGATTTAACTGAAATGCTAACAGATTTGAAATTGCTTGGTAGGAATTTATCATTAAAATGCATGTTTCGTAATAATGAAAATGTCAATGTAAATATATACAAGAAACCTAGCACTTTTGTACCCCCCACCCCTCCAGGCATACAAAGATTTTTAGATATCTGTGAAAATGCTTTTAATGAAGCTTATACTCCTGGTACGCAAGGCTGCACCTTTCATAATTTAAATACAGAAGAATATAGGGCTCTACATGAATTGCAGGATTTACATTCTCTTATTATTAAACAAGCAGATAAAGGTGGTAAAATTGTATTAATGGACAAAGATTTATATGTTAACCAGATGAAGGTTTTGCTATTAGATACTTGTACCTATCAGATGCTGACAAAAACAGCTGTAATTGCTATCACTGATAAAGGGTCTTTTTTAGTGTTTGATTTACTGATTACAGGATTAATTGATGAATCCTTATTCAATTATTTTTCAGTACAAAAACCTCTAGTTCCTAGGATTTATGGACTCCCTAAAATCCATAAACATCCCACGGTTCCTCCTTTATGCCCCATCGTATCAGGAGCAGGATGGTGCACTGAGCCTCTATCTATTTATGTAGAAGGCATTTTACATGAGTTTTTGGATAGTTGTTATACAGTTCTTAGAGACACAAAAATGTTTTTACAGCGGTTGCAAAATAGAATGGAAACCATTGATAATGATGAAGAATTTGTATTCCTTACCATGGACATTGAATCTCTTTTTACTAGTATTCCAAATGTTTGGGGTATTGATAGAATAAGAGAATTCCTCGATATGAATAAGAAGCTGACTACTAATAAGATTATGCTAGTCTGTGCACTATTGGAGATTATACTTGAAAATAACATTGTAACTTTTCAGGATCAATTTTTCTACAGAAGATTGGCGGGGCTACGGGCACCACGTGTGCAAATAGCTACGCCAATCTATCACTAGTACGATGGGAAGAACAATATGTTTTGTCAGATGTTAACCCATTTTTGGCTACATTCTCTGGTACGTCCGTTTCGTGGATGATGTTTTTGTCTTGTGGAAAGGGCATGGTGAAAATATCAGTAATTTCATTGATTACCTGCATAGTACTACAGACTTTTTGAAGTTTACTTTTACTTTTTCTGATACATGTGTTGCTTTCTTGGATGTGAGTGTCACCCTTACTGATTTAAAGCAGATAAGAACCAGTATTTATCACAAACCCACAAGAACTAATGCCTATCTTCACAGGTCAAGCATGCACCCGAGACACATACCTAGAAATGTCCTCAAAGGACAAGTCTATAGAACCCTACGCCTACATAATAATGATGAAGAGGCAGTAGTTGCTTTAAATAAGTTACAAAACGAATTTCAAACAAGAGGCTATTCTAGCTCAGAAATCACTAGAATGATTGCAGATGCATGGAAATTGAGATCTACAAGATGTAAACCATACATGAGCTCTCATAGTGCTGATACAAGTATACCTTATGATACAAGTATTGATAGAAATAAGTTTAGAATAGTGTTTAGATTTGCAAGTGACATCAATAAGTATACGGAAATTATTAAAAAAAATTGGCACTTATTACATGAAATACCAGGTCTGGGTTCCACGGTTGGTGACACCCCAAACTTCAGTTTTAGAAATAATGTGTCTTTAAAGCAGCAGCTCTGTAATAGAGAACATCAGTCTTTTAGAAAACATCTCTCAAACAGACAGAGCACCTTCCCCTGCAGGAATTGTGCTGCTTGTCAGCATGTCTACACTAAAAATGAGTACTTTCATCCTGTGAAATGTTTTAAACTTTATACGAAGAATTACTATGATTGTAAAAGTGTCGATGTTGTTTATTTTTGTTTTTGCCAAGCATGCCATGCCTATTATGTAGGCAAAACAAATAGGAGCTTTAAAGAAAGAATGTTAGAACATATAAGGGATATACGGAACCAGAAGCAATCAAATGCTCTAGCTAATCATGTCCTGAATACAGACAGTAGTCACTGTTTTAAATTTTTAATCTTACAACAAATAGTAAGGACAAACAGAGGTGGTGATGTAGAAAACCACACTGAAGAATTAGAACAACAATGGATCACTAAATTACAAGCAGATAGATATCCTGGTTTGAATGGCTGCACCTCATTAGTTCCTTACCTTAAGGCAAGGCGCCTTAAACACTAAATATGAGTTTTTTATATTTTTTATTGTACTATTATGGTTATATGTGCACAAAATGTGTGTGTATATGTACATATATATATTTTAATAACCATCAGGGATGACATTCCCCCTTTTTTAAATATTATTGTGTGTAAATACACACCTTTCTATATATTTTATGCATTTTTCTTATGGATATCGATATATGTTCTTATGTTAGTGGAGTAATATCTCTTTAAATTGTGATGTCATACTAATTGTCCTAGTATTTAACCAAGCATCAGTTGTAGTGATGTGGTCTGATGAAGCAACATTAAGTTGTGAAAGCGCTTACCGTTTGTCTTCTGCAATAAAGTACAGTGACTGATTTCCAGTGTGTAACTTTGGTGCCTTAATTTACTTTTGCTGTTGTTGTGTGTTTTGGGCACCGCAGTGTACCTGCAGCCGTTTTGGTTTTTCCATCTTCATACCCTTGAACCATTCAGAGCTCATACTTAGGAACACTATCAACCATTCAGCATTCAGGATTTGAGATGCTTGACAGCAATCATGGTAAATAAATCTTGCTTGAAACCTAATGCAAGTGAGTTGCTTAAAAAGCCAGGACACACTATAGGATGATTTGATGAGTTCATACTGTTTCTTGACTGTGCTGAAGCTGATTAATGGTCTTTATCCTTGGATGGATTCTTGAACCTGGGGTCAGAGTCATGCTAGGTGAAACCACAACATGATTGGAGTATCAGTGAATAATAGATGGGCTGTCTGGCTGCCTATACTATGCTGGTACAGTGGAAATTAAATTGTTTAGGGGTTAGTAACCTGCTAGGACAAAGACTGGAAAATGCAAATCATAAAAACAGCACCAAACAGCAGGGAAATGTATAATTGATATACAAATAGCCTGAAGTATCAATAAGATAATTAGGAAAGTCAAAGCAAAAGAGAATATTAGGCTTATGATGCCGTGACATGAATCAAGAAGTCATTTCCATATTTATTCATTAATAGAAACTGTCTAAATGAAGGGCTGAGGAAAGGCCCAGAGAGAACAGAGAAGCAGGCAAGCATAATGAATTATTGTCTTCTTAGCCTTTACAGTAAAACTAGGATTGTCTTCACATGGCAAGGTCAAGTTCAAAGAGAAAAGAGATGAACTCTGTACATATGTCACTTCTAATTTAATACCAAATGCAATTTCTTAAGCATATGGGAGCAGATTCTTAAAGTTCAGTACCAAGAAGGTTGGGTAAACGGTTGTGCAGTTAACAGAGGACAGATAAATGAAAGCTCTCAGGGCCAACCTACAGTTAAAATCTTAGCAAGTCATAGAAACAGCTAGCAGGATTCTAGAAAGTGAGCTTAAGGGTAATGCTTCCTTAAGGAAGGTAGTCAGGCTAACACTGCTGAGCCATTTAAAGAAACTGCAACAGAAATAGTATGTTTAGTTAGGTTCTATCATCAAAAAAACATGAAAGGGTTTTAAACGTGCCCATGGGAGGCAAACATGAAAACTAGCAGTTCACAGCATAGCACACAGAGAGAGAAGTTAAAAATGAGCACAGTCTGAAAAAGATGAAGCAGCTAAGAAAGTACATGACAGGAATATGTTCGTTTATTTTCAAGGTTAACCAAAGTTGTGTTCGCTATCAAAAAGGACCACAACACCAAGTAAAGGGCATTATTCTTATTCGGAAATATCAGAAATATTATAGAATAAAATGTCTGAGCCCATTTTTATTTCAATTTCTTAGAATACAAATGAGTATTAAAATAAAAGGCTAGGTTAAATGGAACATTTGTATAAATGCAGAATAACGATTCATTTTTTGTGCCATATATGTGATTGTAGGTTAGAACTAACTTACTGCTGTCTAATACCTGCACTTATTTTTATCATGTAGCAACCATATGCACTGGAACTGACTTAGTAAAAGTTAAAGTGGGAGGGTGCCTAAAGACATACATGGATGACCAGCAATGGAAGAGACTAGTCTGGATTTCAGTATGTTTTTAATACTCTGCTACATAAAATGAACCAGTAGCACAGCTGTAATAGGATGCAATATGTGCTATTTTCTTTCTGTTTTTCCAAGGGGGAGTTCTGCCACTGACATCCCAGTCCCTTGCCTGCTCCCACATGATTTGTCTTTCTTCTACCTCCCACACTTTGGAAGGCAAATACCACATTATGATCCATACCTGGGAGGATTCTCCCTCTCTAGGAAAAAAATGCCATTTGTCTATTGAGATGTAGGTCAGTCTTTTCACTGGGGAGTGGAGGTGGTATCAGGTAGACATGTCATATCTGCCACTCATTTGGAATGCAGTAAACACCTATCTTGACCAAAGCTAGCATTTACTGAAGTGCTGATAGCCACCTAATGACACTTGAAGTCTCATCTCCTGTTGTTCTATTCCCTGGCCTCCACCAACAAAATGAACTGGCACCCCACCTAAGTGTCATGTTAAATCATAGCCTCACCTCAGGCTTCGTGCAGACTGAGTGGCACACAGCTACAGTTATCCCGCTCCACAAGGGAGTATCCGCCTTGGATCCCAGGAACTACCAACCATCAGTCTGGCAAGCCTAATCTGCACGGGCATGAAACGCATTATCATAAAACTTATAAACAAAGACAATGGCAACCTTCAAACACTGGACCCCACACAGTTTGGGTTTGTGAAGGGCCGATCTTGTCTCCTGAATCTGATTGACTTCTTCGAATCAGTCTCCAGAGCTGTGGATGAGGGTAAGGCAGTCCACACAGCCTATCTGGACCTCGCCAAGGCCTTCGACACCATCCCCCACTCTGGAATCATAGATAAACTTACTAAGCTGGGCATAAATCCCTACGTCACTCGATGGGTTGCCAACTTTCTTACTGATAGAACCCACACTGTAAAAGTAGCTGACTCCAAATCCAGCTCCAGACAAGTGACAAGTGGAGTACCTCAGGGTTCAGTCCTGGGACCACTCTTGTTTGGCATCTACTTCTCTGAAGTACAGGCCAACACTAAGGGACTCTGGCTAACAAAGTTTGCAGATGACTGCAAACTGGGAGCCATTATTGAATCCCCAAATGATGTGGATATTCTACAAAAGGGCCTTACAGAAACAGATGCCTGGTGCCAGAGCCATGGGCTCAAGCTTAATGCCAAGAAATGTATAGTTATCCCCTTTGGAAAAAAACATGTACCCATGAGCTACCACATAGATGGCAGGACACTAAACATCGAAAGTGTGATGAGAGACTTAGGGACACAAGTGGACAGTGGTCTCACTTTCGATAACCACATCGCCACAACAGTGAGGAAATCCTTCTATGTGGCACACCTCATCACTAAGGGCTTTTCATCCAGAAAAAAGGAGGTCATTGTCCCACTGTACTCATCCCTCATTAGACCCATTATAGAGTATAATGCCCCATTTGGTATGTACCTCACAAGACATCTGCAACAGCTGGAAAGGCCACAGAAATACCTCACTAAAAGAATGACAGGCCTAAAGCAGATGCCATATGCTGACCATCTAAAAAAACTCCAGCTATACTCTGTGGCATATTGTCTACTCAGAGGCGATCTCTGCTTAACATACAAGGCCATGTCAAACCCTGAGCTGTTGGACATGCTCCACTTAAAGAAATCCCAATCCCTCAGAGCCACACGCTCCAGGGATCTAAACCTTATCATCACAATGGACAAAACATGCTGGAGGGATAGGTTCCTGACCCAGAGACTCCCCATACTCTGGAATAGACTGGCCATACATGTCAAGCAGAGCGCCAGATTGGCCCTCTTCAAAAGGAACCTTGATGATTGGATGGGAGATATGAAATTCTCCTCGGGGATCATGTCAGTGACTCTGCTAGACAGGGGCCCAGAGAAGTAAATACTGTGGGAAAAAATTTCCAGGGATTTTTTATGGCTAGGCTTGCATAGGCCTTAGGGCCGATAGCCTAGTACCAACCTATGAACCAATGAGGATAGTACAACAGCAGGTGATCCTGCTCCCTCCTCCTGAGATAAGCAAGCTGAATATCTGTCATTCAAATCAACACCCATCCAGATGTTCTTCTGGTTTCCAGGCCCCTCATAAAACAGACAGACCCTGGTCCTGTGCAATATGCTACCTAGCACTAGGATTTTTACTATTCAGCAGTCTTATAAGTGCTACAGAAGATGACACAGAGAGACATTTTTTTTAAAATGCAGCAAAATATAAAATACTGATGGCACATACATTGTGTAAAATTTTTTACAAATATCATAAAAACCTGAGCTATGCCTCAAACATAAGGAACAAACGTTTCACCCCTGAAAGCAAATGTTCATCTGTTGGAGGAATTTTGTTGTCAGTCATTAGTGAAACTGGCTGTAGGATTATAGTTTAAGTAATTGTGATAAGGCAGTATGATAAAGATATTTGCAGGATTTCTGGGGTGTTGTGATGCAAAGAGACAGTGAGAAATAAATGTAGCTCAGTATAACAAGTGAATTATACTTAACGCTATATTGCTCAGTGCTGTTGCTTCATCATTACTGTATCTGTTTATAGAGTTCAAGCTTCAGAAAGCTTAGAAACAAAGCAGACAGACCAAGGCTGAGCAATTAAAATGGGATAGATTCTGCACTAGAAGTCCTAAAATAAAAAAAAATGTATCCTATCACAAAGCCATGGGATCTGTGCTGTACAGGATTAAACACGACACACTTCATTTTCTTCATAGGTTGAAAGGTATGTAAAATGGCTCCCATTTTCAAATCAGTAATATCAAACCAAGAAAACAGTAAGTAAAGCTGGAAGTGTTAAACAAGACAAAATAATGCTGTTTTATTGAAAGATAATGGATGTATTGAGCACACTGTTAGCAGTGGTAATATGAATCAAAATAGCAAAGAAGTTAAAGCACATATTCAGTATGAAAGAGTTTACTGTATAGGATGACAAAAGTCTGCAGGTATTAGTTGTTAGCTGTAAATACGATCTGGTAAAAAAATCCACAAGTAAGCCAAAAAGGTCCACAAAGCACTAAAACCAGTAAAAAATAAAAAAGAACCTCGAAGGGTCCACAATGAAGCTTGAGAACAGCTGATGTCCTTTGTGGTTCACTGTTGCAGTCATCGCTGTAGGGTTCTTCCTGCCAGCAGCAGCCCCCGATCGGCCAGAATTCCAAAGTCTGGATCGGGCGCCAGCTGAGGTCGCATTTATCCTGACGTCAATTAGCTGACGCCATTTCCCCAGCTTTTCTTGCTGCGCGGTGCCCTTTGCAGTTCACTGATGCCGGTCAGCCTGTTCCTGTTTGTTTTTGGATCTAATCCCAGGATTTTCGTTTTTTACAAATAAGTACCCCGTTGCGGAGGTCTTTTTCTTGCTCCAGTCAGATGTCAGAAAAAGTTACTAATTGCATTTCTTGTGGGAAGCAAATACCTCATAGGGATTTTCACTCTTACTGTATTCTCTGCCTGGGTCCTGACCACGACGTTGCTAATTGTGTGTTTTGTGCTAGATTTAATCAGAGTACTATTAGGCATAGATATAACTTTGCCTTTTACTATTTTGGAAAAAGGTTTAATAATAACTTGTCTTCAGACTCTTTTTCCGGCTTCTGGGGTGTGTAAGAGGCGCAGGGATGCAGACAGGCCTCCGAGGTCCACAGCAAAGGGTGTTACTCAGTTATTGCCAGTTGCTGGTTCATCGGTCATCAGTGAGGCGCCTTTGCAGTCCCTGTCGTCCACCTCTTTTGAACCAATTGCCTATACCAACTCTGGTGTGGAGCTGATGGGGTCTTCAGAATTGCCAGGGTCTGGACCTTTGGATACTGCTCCCTCAGTTGGGTCTGTAGCCGGTAGGCAGGTACCGGCTTCTGAGGGAGTTCTCAGGCCTTCACAGCTTCCTGCAAATGTGGATTCGGGTTTACATGCTAAGTCAAAGTTTAAGGCTCCAGCTAAAGTGAAGTGGCTAGCACAGGCACCTTTTGATCAGGGTCCTAGGCCTCAGAGGCAGATGATTAGGATGGCTGAAGATCTCTTAACTATGATCAGGGGTTCTCATTCCCCTCCTGACAAGAAGCCTAGATTACAGTCCGATTATGATTCTTCAGACCAAATTTCTGTTTCTTCTGCTTCTTCCCTTGAGCAGGATTATTCTTTTCCTCTTTATGAGGATTCTGATGCTGAAGATTCCTTTCCTTCCACCTCTCCTCCTGAGGATTATTCTTTTGGTGAAACTTTGCATGATATGAGGGTGCATTTTCACTGGGAAGGGCAGGAATTCTCTGAATCCAAGAAAAGGCTTAGGGATTTTCTTCTTCTCCCACAGCATAAGCCTCTGGCTATTCCCCCTGTATTGGACATTGTTGATGATGTTTTTTCGGAAGCTTCTCTCTCTCCTGATTCTTTTCTCCCTACTCTGGCCAAACCGGATAGGTATTATAGGGTTCCAGATTCTCATAAATTTCTTTTTAAAAATCTTTCGCCTGATCCAGAAACAATTTCTCAGGGTCCTAAGGGTGTTAAAGTGGCCTCTGCTAAAAATCCTATTCCCTTTGACCGAGAGTCCAGGGCTTTGGAGAGATGGGGTAAAAAGGTTTATACTTCTGCTACATTGTCTATTAGGGCTTTGAACTGTCAATTTCATATGCTGAAGTATCAGCAATAACTTTTGTCTGTATTTTAACAAAAGATGTCAGCTGTGTCTATTGGTGCGGATAATCAGGAGTTACAGGATTTATTGCATGCTATTGAATAGGTGGGTAAACATACCCTGCATTGTGGTTTTGATTCTTTGGAAGCTTCTTGTAGGGCTGCAACAACTGGCACTGTTATTAGAAGGCATGCTTGGTTAAGGGATCAAAGCTTGCCGGATCAGATTAAAGCCAAACTTTTGGATGTCCCTTTGCAGCACGATGTTCTGTTTGGGTCCAAAGCTGAAGAGGTATTGAAGAAAATGGAAGACAAAGCCAAATCTATGCAGACGGTTAAGGATTTTCTACAGGTGCAACCTCCTAGATTTAGCAGACACTGGCCAACTAAACCTTGGTCCTTTCCGGGCTCAGGCAGGTCTCAGAGAGGCAGATTCAGGCATTCCAGAGGTAGGGGACAGTCACAGTCCAATTTTAGGAATAGGCAGTGGAGTGCCCCCTCTCCCAAGGAAGGTGAAAAGTCTCAACCCTACCGAAAACAGTCTTTATGAATCTCCCTTTCTGGTTCCAGGGGCTCCTCTCCTGGAAGCTCCTTTGAGGGGAAGGATTTCTCTTTTTTATCAAAATTGGAACCACATAACCCGGGACAAATGGGTTCTGGACATAGTCTCAAGAGGTTACAGATTTCATTTCCACACTTTGCCAAAACTGAACGGTTGGCCAGACCTGCCAAATCATCAGTGGGCAGAGGCACAACGGCAAGTTCAGTCCCTCCTGGCTATGAGGGCCATAGAATTGGTGCCAAATTTAGAAATAGGGCAAGGTTTTTATTCCAGACTTTTCCTGGTTCCCAGGAAGGAAAATTCATGGAGACCAATCCTGGACCTCTCTGTACTAAACACCTTCCTAGATATACCAAAATTCAAGATGCTCATTCTGCAGCAGCTGCTGCCTGTGTTGGACAAGAATGCTTGGATGGTGACTTTGGACTTAAAAGAAGCTTACCTGCATATTCCTATAAGGCAAGAGTGCAGAAGGTATCTGCGTTTCAAAGCGGGCTCGAAACATTACCAGTTCTCTGTGCTGCCCTTTGGCTTATCTACTGCGCCCAGGGTCTTTACGAAGTGCCTGGCACCAGTAATGGCATTTTGCAGACAGAAGGGGATTCAAATTTACCCTTATCTGGACGACTGTCTTCTTCAAGCGGATGACAAAGACACTCTACTTCGGCATCTAGCCTTTGTGCAGCATCTTCTTCAGTGCCTCGGTTTCACAGTGAATCTAAAGAAATCAAACCTGGTACCCACACAACAGATTACTTTCCTGGGTGCTCTTCTGAGTAGTTCAACCCAGATGGCTTCCTTGACACCAGACAGAAAAGTGCAACTGGCTTCTTTTTTCCGACACCTGGCTTCAATGAAACAGCTGACTGCAAGAAAAATTCTGCAGGCTTTGGGTTACATGGCCTCCTGCATTCTGCTAATATCATATGCAAGACTGCATATGAGGAAACTGTAGTGGTACCTCAAGAGTGTCTGGTCTCAGCATTACCACAGTTTGGAAACAGTGGTCACGATTTTGCCTTGTCTCCAGCGAGAGTTTCTTTGGTGGGCCGAAGCCTGTCTACAGAACAAGGGGAAGCCTTTTTGTCCTGCGCCGACCAACCAAGTTCTGACAACGGATGCTTCAGATTATGCATGGGAAGCCCTCATGCACGGGAGATGTCTTCAGGGTGTTTGGACGAAGGAGCAAATGCACCTGCACATAAATTTGAAGGCGATGCTAGCTGTACAGAATGCCCTGATAGCCTTCAGGGACCTTCTTTTACCAGGACAATTGTTGATACGGACAGACAACACTACAGTGATGTGGTACATCAACAAGCAGGGGGATTGTCACTCTTACCCTCTGTGCAGATTAGCCATGAATCTCTGGTACACTGCTCTGACCTGCAGTGTCGACTAACAGGCACAATTCCTGCCAGGGAAAGACAATACTCTGGCAGATGCATTAAGCAGATGCATTTCAGATCCACACGAATGGATGTTGGATGTTTGGATATTCAGGATGATTATAAAGGCTTGGGGATGTCCGGACATAGATCTCTTTGCATCCCCTCAGAATCATCAACTTCCAACATTCTGCACAAGGACCTACCACAAACTAGTATGGAAAGTGGATGCCCTCTCATTCAGTTGGAAACACCTCTCAGTATATGCTTTTCCTCCCTTTCCTCTTCTACCTCGGGTACTTCTGAAGATAAAACAGGACAGACCGCACATGATTCTACTGGCTCCCAATTGACCTCAGCAATTCTGGTATTCCACTCTGATGAACTTGGTTCAGGAGCCTCCCTGGATTCTGCCTCAAATCCCTCATCTACTGTCTCAACGGGACGTCCGGATACTGCACAGTCATGTCGAGACTCTGCGTCTAACTGCCTGGCGGATCCAGGGTCTGTAAACACCTCTGCCCTTTCCAAACAGGTATTGGATATAATCCTTGAAGCTAGATTTCCCAGCACTAGAAAATCTTATGCGGGAAAATGGAAAAGATTTTGCTCCTGGAGTCAAGTCCAGGGTGGTGAGTCTTCTGTTCCGAACATTCCTCTGATTTTACAGTATCTGACAGAGTTATTACATACGGGCATATCTTTTTCGTCTGTTAAGCTTCATGCTTCTGCTATTTCTGCACATTACGATATGGATCCTCCGATTTTTTCTCATCCATTACTTAAACAATTTCTTAGAGGGGCTAAGAATATTCGGCCCCCTATAAGGGCTCCTGTTCCCACTTGGGATCTTAACTATGTTTTGGAGAAATTAACTTTGTCTCCTTTTGAACCTGCAGCTTCCACGGATTTAAAATTTTTGTCTTGGAAAACTGCTTTTCTTTTAGCTATTACCTCTGCCAGAAGAATTTCAGAATTGCAAGCACTCATGGCTGTGGAACCCTTCCTTATTTTTCATCAGGACAGGGTATCTCTACGGACTAATCCCACATTTTTGCCCAAGGTGGTTTCGGCAGTGGCCTTGAATCGGTCTATTCATTTGCTTACCTTTTATCCTAATCCTCAAAGTGAGGAAGAAAGTCTTTTGCACTCTCTAGACGTGCACAAACAGCTTCGTCTATACCTGGACAGGACCAAGATATTCCGGAAATCTGATCAGTTGTTTGTCGCTTACGCTCCTACTGTTCAAGGGAAAGCAATCACTAAGCAAACTATTTCCAAGTGGATTGCCCATTGCATCAAGTTCTGTTACTCTTATCATGGCAATCCTGTTCCTGTTAATGTTAGGACTCATTCTACCCGGGCTACTGCTACTTCAGCAGCTTTTCTTTGTGGGGTTCCTACCAAGGATATTTTGGAAGCTGCTACTTGGAGTTCTGTACATACTTTTTCTAAGCATTACAACCTCCCTCTCTATTCTAAATCCAGGGCAGGTTTTGCAAGGTTTTGTGACTGCTCCCTCTGTTTCTCCTCCAGCCACCCTTTCTTAGCTTTGGGACTCAACCCTACAGTGATGACTGCAACAATGAACCACGAAGGACATAGTACAGTTGTGTACTCTTACCATAAATGTAGATGTTCGAGTGTGTTCACTGTTGCAGTCCAGGTTACCCTCCCTCCTATCCCCTCTTTTGTTTTTTCCTTAAGTATTGTCTGTTATGAGGTATTTTGGCTGCTGAGGTTTTGGGCATGGTTTCTTTTTTAGCCTTTTCTTTCTGGGCACCTGACATCTAGGGCAAGAAAAACTGGGGCAATGGTGTCAGCTGAGGTCTTTATACCTTCCGGCGCATTGACGTCAGGATAAATGCGACCTCAGCTGGTGCCCGATCCAGACTTTGGGATTCTGGCCAATCGGGGGCTGCTGCTGGCAGGAAGAACCCTACAGTGATGACTGCAACAGTGAACACACTCAAACATCTACATTTATGGTAAGAGTACACAACTGTACTTTTCTTCCAGTTATTTATTGAAAGTTTTCACTCCACACTGTAAAACAGTACAGCACATAAGCACATTAACACTCTATAGAAACAGTACTTTTTCATTTTAAAACTTCCTCGGATGTGGACTGGTTGACACACTACAAGTATTTAAAAGCTTTCCAATCAAAATTAATCCAATCAAAACACATCAATTAAATTGACTAAGGCTGATCAAAAAAAAAAACATTGAACACAAGGTAAAGGTGATCAAAAACAGTATAAATAATGTATAAAAAGTATACTAAATGTATAAAACTGTAAAATCTTCCATTAAATATTAGTTGACAAAAGAACTATTGATTCCATAACTGGAAGAAACAGCTGTTCTCAAGCTTCATTGTGGACCCTTCAAGGTTCTTTTTATTTCTTACGATCTGGTAAAACATGCCTTGACATGGTGGAGATGCCAAGGGCTTACAGTCTCTGTCTCTTTGCTTCCTAACACAAGAGTGACAAAAGTTCCTTTGTGGGCCAATTATAGTATTTTACTAAAGTTTAGTACTTCATGAAAGCATTGTAATTGAGTTCTACAAGTTTGTAGCATGGATCTGTGCAATAATATAGGGACAAATAACCTTAATATTCCCAAACCATACTAGGATGTGCCTGCCTCCAGTCCAGGGGAAAGGGGAAAAGAATGAAAGAAGATGGTAGAATTTCTGGTGGAAGTGGCTCATTTCTCCTGGGGCAGAAAGTGCACTTCACTGTGTACAGAACTTCACTGAGAAGAGACATACTGATCATGGGGGGGAAGTAACACCAGCGGGGGAACTGAGGAGAGACATTATGAAAGAAATGACCAAAAGAATACCTACATAAGTACAGGAAGCACTGAAAGGTGGGTAACTGTTCAGCATGCTAAATAATTCTGCAAGATGGACAATAAGGGGGCATGCATGAAGATGAGTTGAGACAAGAAGAAAAGGTGCTCATAAAATGGCAAGGAAACACATAACTAAAGTCTTCCATCAGATGAAAACTGACTTGGAGGTAAAGCCAGAGGAACAAAAGTTGGACAGAAAACATTTTTGAAGATACAGATGATTACTGAAAAGACAGCTTGAGACTGGCTATTAGACTGAATGAATTATTTATCTTAGTATTTTCAAAAAGCTGGAAAAGTAAGGCGACATTTTGGAAAGGGAACCAGGGATGGGAACAGAAGACAAAGTGACTGGAGAAGTGGCTAAAAAGGAGTTCAGGTCTTCAGTGAGATAAAGTACTGGAACCAAGCAATGGTCTACCCCTAGCTGCTATAAAAAAATGACAGATGTGATAGGTAAAACACTGGCAATATTATATAGTTCTTATTTATTTATTTGTCTGCTTGCTCATGAAGTATATGAACTGGTCCTTCTCACATTCTTTTCAGCCATGATATGGGTCACAAAAACAAGGGAAAATGCAATGTGTGTGTGTGTGTGTGTGTGTTGTGTGTGTGTGGGTGTGTGCGCACGCGCATGTGTGTGGTCTCTATGGTTACATTCAGGCCAATAAAGCCAAATGCCATTAGCTGTGGACATGCATGTTTCTGCCTTTTTACTGAACTCAGCACAGCATAAGTGGATAGTTTGGCTATACTTCAGAAACACAGGGTCTTTAAACCCAGCTGATGCCCATAATCATTAAGGTGCCTGCAAAATATCCCAACTAACATCCAAACCAAAGGGTAAAAGGTCACACAGGAACACATTCAGTAAAAACTGCAAGAAAAAAACTTTCTTGCCCTTGATGGGTCATTTCCACATATAGACAAAGTCACAATGTAAACACACTAAACTGAATAAACGAAAACCAGGACTAGTTGCTTCAGGCAGAACAAACAGACACTTTATTACGTGAGCGCTTTCGGGAAATTCAGTGACTTCCCTTCCTCAGACAAAAGCATATGCTTGCAAGCTTCAATAAATAGCAAGCCTTAATGCATAAATTAAACAATCAAGTAATTAACAAAAATCAGACATTCTTTAAAGATAAATCAGTTAAAAAACCAAACGTAAGCTTAAGAATTAAATACTACCCATAAAGCAGAACTTTAAAAAGGCACAAGCTATAATAAAAATAAATTAAAAAGTGCCAAGGACACCAACACTTACAAAATTGCTACATAGCAGAAAACAAATAAGTCAACATAGAAAAGATAAAATTTAATTTAATCTAAACCTTTTCAGAAAAGGTGGGCAAAAAAAGACTACATAAAAAACAAAAAACAAACAAAATATAAACAGAGCCACCAAAGGCATGTTTTTAATCTACGCGCTCACGTAATAAAGTGTCTGTTTGTTCTGCCTGAAGCAACTAGTCCTGGTTTTCGTTTATTCAGTTTAGTGTCATTTCCACATATCCTGTGGGCCTCCATTACAGGAGATTTAAGATATCACACAGTGAAAACTCTATTAGTAATTCAAAAGGGTGAAACCATAACTCTACAGCAGATTGTAATGATAGGATTCTAATTTACAGCACATTCACATTCTTCCTGTTCAGAGTCTGTGGGTACAGAGCCAGCCTTACTTATGGGACAGCTAGGTAACCACCTAGAGAGCCATGTTTGGAAGGGAGCACTTTCCAATTCATTTATTATTTTTATAGCAACAAAATATGGAGTGCCTTTGCTCTAAAAAAGTAAATAAATAAGATCCAGCACTCTGCTTCACCAACAGACGCCTGCCCTGCGCCATGATGGGTGCTCCAAGAGGGAGGTGTTCCAGTTGACCATGCAAGTCAATGAAGCAACATCACATTAGTCGTACATTGTGAGATAGTCATGGAAACCTCACAACATTCAAATGGCAAGCCCAAAGCCATGGTGTTGACTGAAAGGACATTGTCTGTGCTGAATTCTCAACATTTGAGAGGAATGGTGTGAAACAGAAACAGCGAGGTACGAGTTATTATTTTTTTTTTCATAATACTGGCAGTGATCAAACAGATATTTTATGACACTATTTATGGTTTTGTGATTTTTGTACAGCAAATAGGAATATTGTAGTGTTTCGTAAGTTGTCTGTATGGACTGAGCTTGCAAAGATGAAACCTATTACATGGTCATCAGACCTTATAGCTATAACTGCTAGGTGGGGGTTGGGCATACCTCTCAACTGTCTCTGATGTTTTCCTAGCTCTCTTAGTCCATAATAAAATTTGTAATTCTGGGATAAAAGGTGGTAGATTACACTTAATAATTGCAACAATGAGAGTTCTAGTCTTCTTTTGTTTCAGAAAATGCATGCTATTTCACATTTGCATATATTGTCAACTCCTTATGATAGCATTACTAGTATTTTAAAAAGTGTCCATAACTATTTTTGGATTTGGTCCTGACCCTGGATGTAAAGGACTGAGAGTTATGGGGTTGGGATAGGCTGGATGAAATTAACTTCATGTTTTATTGTTTGCTCAGTTTTAAGCAGTCATTGCTATCTGGCTTTGCAGGACTAGTGTGCATTTGTGAAAAGTGAGATGGACTACTTAACTGACACTTGATATGCACACACAGAGTAGCTGTAATTCCTGGGGCAGTCTGCGGAGGAAAATGGTTAGCTGATCACTGTTTGTTTCTTATTCTGGCTTTACAGTACTAGTGTGATCTGTGCAAAGCAACATGGAATATTTTAATATGTGGCAACTGTTTGTTTTAAACATAGGGTGACATGCATTCCAGTTAGAAGATGGTTATCCTAGTTTATCATAATACAGTATCTGAATTGTGCATAGATGTGGCCATATCTGCTTGTTGAATGATATCTCACTCAGTTTACAGTCATTTCCTCAAAGGGAAAAAATGCATCACAGAGTACTCAGACCTTCAGAGTTTCTTGGGGGGGGGGGGGTGATGGCCTCCACACACCAAGGCTGTCCAAGTGAATTTTAACATAAGCTTATTAATGGCCTCTGCCCTGAATCCCACCTAGTCTAAAATTAGCCGTGCCCAAAGGTGTACAAAGACAGTCACTGTAACGTGTGTGGGGAGCTGGTGATGATGTCATTATTTCTTTAACTTTCCTCCCAAACCTCAGAAGACATGATCTTGTATTGGGCGGAGAACAGTGTGGTCATTATTTCTTTAACTTTTCTCACAGACTTCAGAGGGGTGTACAGAGGGTCACTAAGCTTGTTCAAGAGCAGTGTGGATTTGGCATATCTCTCAACTGTCCCTGGTGTTTTCCTATCTCTTTTAATCCATAGTAAAATTTGTAATTCTGGGATTGTACAACAGCAGTGTACTGTCTAAAAGTAAGTTGAAAACATTACCAGAACTTATTTTTTTTCATGATTTCCATTTTCTTCACAATTAAACATCAGATGCATGTAAAGGTGGTTATCTTTTGGGGGTGAGTAAAGAAGCATTTTCTTTTTATGTGCCTGGCAGCAAATATGTTCAATTTATTTTTCCAGTTTGGTGCAAGTGTAACTGTTTTTGTCGGTAGCGGTGAGGGGGCATGCTGTATATGAATGACAGCAGTAACTTGAAATATGATTGTGGTAATTTTTCCCTTAATTTTCATCCCGGTTTAACACCAGACAGGGATACACAGAAAGTGACTACCTTTTTTGAGGTGGAGTAGAGAGGCAGGGACTATTTCCAGATATGATTTATGTATCATCACAAGCATTTGTCTTCCATGTTTGTTGTGCTGTAATATTTGATTAACTTTGAGCATTAAGCCTTGGATACAATTAATTTCTTCCTTGAAATAAAAAAGTATGATTACATTTCTTTCCTTATGTGTAATTATAAGACCATCATTGAATTAAAAGTTAGGAGAAAAGCTCACCTGAGAGCATCTATAACCCTGTGTTTTGGTGCCTAGCGGTCCCTAGACTGCCATCTTAATTTAGTTATTGCAGTGTAGTCTTGGACATTTTGGGTGTGTTGAAAGGATTCAGGGAAAACCAAAGCTGAAGAGCAAGACTGAATTTCTTCCCACAATCTTCTTCAGACCATTATTGAAAAAACTGTTGTTTTAAAAACTGTAAAATGTACCTCAGAGCATCTAGAACCCCATGGCTTAATGCAGCCATTTCTACTGTAGCTAATCCAGAATAGTCTTAGTCAGTTAGTGTGTCCTGAAAGGATCTAGAGGAAAAACAAAAGCTGAAGACAACAATTCAGTTTCTTCCCTTAATCATGATTGTTTTTGTTTAGGTCATCACTGAAAAAAATGGTTGCTTAAAAAACTGTAAAATATACCTCAGAGCATCTAGAAAACCCATGGCTTCTGGGTCATTGCAGCCTCCAGACCCTCACCTTAATGCAATTATTTCTGTCCCAGTTAGTTCAGTGTTATCTTGGTTATTTAGGATGTGTTACAAGGATTCAGGAAAAAATAAAGTTGAAAAGCAAGGCTAAATTTCTACCCTTAATCATGAATTTTGTTCAGACAATTATTGAATGTAAAACTTGTTCCACAAAAAAAAATATATAAAAAGTAATGTAAAATTCTCCATAGAAATAAAGGCATCTAAAAAGCCCCATGGCTTCTTGCAGCCCCCCAGACTCCAGCTTAACGCAGCTGTTTCCTATACAGTTATCAGAGAGCAATCTTGCCTACTTAAATGTGTTGAATGAATGAATAAATGGCACAGAAAACTGAAAAGTAAGACAAGCTGTGAGAAAAAGGAAGAAAAAAAAGCAATCTGGATGGTGTAGGTAGTCCGGGATGGGAAGGCAGGGGGTGGTTTGTGTGTGAGGAGAGGGGGCTGGGGGTGGCAGCATGGAGTTGTTTCACCTAGGGCACCAAATGACCTAAGACCAGCCCTGCATGGGTACGTACTACTTTTGCATCAGGAGAAAACTGCACTTCTTCTATGCACCCGTTGGACGCCCTTTTAAATGTCTCTTCTCGCACTCCACCACAGCACGAAAATGATTTGACGTCTGTTGCTCTTGATTCTGAGGAGATGACAACAGAATGAAAATGAAAGGGACAGCATAACACATATTTGGATGTTAGTTCTTTCTGCTATGAAACTACTGTTAGGTGTAAAACGAAATGGCAGATGCAGCTGCTCACATAAATTGACTACATCTAATGTTCTTTGAGGATGTATCTATCATGTGTACAGAATGCATGTATGTTACTAGGCAGGAGAATTTATGTGTACATGAAATACAATATGCTTCTACAGACTGAGTAAAGTAAGACACACACCTGCAGAGCAAGTAAAGGGCTAAGTCATTAAATTTTTCTGCACACACACCATGCAATACCTCTGACTGCTTGCCATGACAGTGTACAGGTGTTTACCTGTGACTACTGGTTAGAACTGTTTGTGTTACTGCCTACTGACTGAAATTTACTTCACAGGAAAAAATGCTTGAATATTGAAATATGCCATTTTTTATTCAGCTGTGGCAGTTTTTCCTTAATAATGGAGTCATTAATAATGACTGAAGGCCTTGGCCAGATCCAGGTAGGCAATATGCTCAGACATATCTTCATCCAGTGCTTTTGTGATCTTCTTAAAGAAATCCACCAGGTTAATTATGCAGTATATATCTTTCACAAAGCCAGATTGTTTGGGGTCAAGAGCTTGTGAGTTACTAATAGCATTAGTTCCATGATAATATGTTCTCTTAATTTACAAATGACAGAAGTAAGGTTAATTAGTCAGTGATTCCACAGATTAACACACATGTGTTTAGTAGCAGACCATCAAACAATGTCTTTGGTGTGTTATTTCTGCTCCAACACTACCTGCTTAAAGGAACACCATACATCATACAGTGATAATTAGCAATGCACTATTATAGAAACATGGTCTTGATTTTTTTGTCAAGGTCTACTATGTGATACCCAGCTGATGGAACAGTAAAATCAACATGAAGTTAACTAGATGGGGTTTCATCTTGGCAATTTAAATTCTCCAATGTTGAATTCATCTATCAATGTTTCTCACAGAAAATCACCTCTGTGCCAGTCTAGTGGCCATATAGAGTCATACTTTTCCTTTCTTTCTAAGTATGTATACTATACACGCACACACACACACACACACACACACACACAAGCGCAGAACACACTGATACATGTGTGTAAGGGTTTGTACTATGTTACTGAAGTGCACTCATTCAAAAACTCAACATGGTGAACTTTAAACTGAATGTTATCCACTGACTCCATCAAATTATTATGTTTTTTTTTTTTTTTGCAGAGCTCAAACCTCACTGCAACTCCTACCACCCTTATAGTTAGTTTGAGTGTAGAAGTATATGTGAAGGGGTTTCTTTCTTCAGAAAGGAAGAGAATAGGGTAAGGGAATTTGCCCTTTTCCTTACTAATGTGTGATCTTGGATTTGATATATTTAATATGGGTATAGTGGGGTTTGACCTCCACCAAAAACACTGTTTTGAAAATGTATTTTTCATTTGATGGATTCGGTGGATAGCTATTCCAGCAGAAGTTTGTATGCCTTGTACATCTAGAGAAACAAACCCCATGCTAATGACCCAAAATATTGTTAGTAGACCTTCCGCGGTGGTGCAGTGGTAGCATTGTTGCCTCACAGCAAGAGGTTCTCCCATTCGATTCTCGACTGGAGTGCGAGGAATGCCTTCTGTGTGGAGTCTGCATGTCCACCCCATGGTTGGGTGGGTGTTCGAAAGACATGCGTAAATGGGCGTGCCTTCGTTGAAGGTTGGACGTTGAGCTGGCACCTCGGCGTTTGTGAAAATCTACTGCCAATCATTAGCAGACCGGAGTTCCGCTGTGCGACCCCTAACTGGGAAAAGCCGAAAGACAAACAACAGGTGACTCATACAGTTCCCCTCCAATGATTTTGTTTTCAAAGTAGACTGGTGTCTTCTGCTGCTCTTCCTTTCTGGAGCCTCCCTGCAGCCATTCCAATGTCCCATTCCTTGGTTATGTTGCCCCATTTACCATAAACACTAATGTGCATACTGCTTTACTTCTGCGATGATTTAGGATTTCATTTGAACGTTTTATTTTGCATTTTACAGCACAAACCCTAATACATATCTATTAAAGCAATGCAGTTTCACAATGAAACTAGATTAACATTAAAACTTCTCTGCCCTTTAAACTCATATGCATTGAAACAGCACTGAAAACCACTTTCACAGAAAATACATTTTGCCAATGGCCAATATTAACTCTGGGCTGTCTTCAAAATCATAGGCCCCTCGAACACAACATAAACATGCTCTTTAATACACCTTCCTGACTGTATTACATTATATTCCTTGTACAATACAGTACAGTTGTTAGAGGGCATTTTAAATTTATTGCTTTGAACATTTTTCCAGTAAACAATGAAACAAAAGGCATCCACCAATGACAAAATTGCCCAATTCAGAACATTTCCATCATAAAGTCTACTCAAGTCCACCAGTATCAGTAAAAAATATACACAATCTCTGTAGTAAAATCCACATTGAAGAAATTTGTAACTAATAAAGAGGTTGCTGCTAGCAAACACTTTATATGTCATTGTTTAATCTACAAATAAAGTGCCTGTTACCCTTGAAGAATAACTTGCCTTTGTTGCATGCAATAAAAAAAATGAAAAGCTAGTAATACCGCAATAGGGAATGGATAGCAAACTGTTAACAGTTCTATAGTTACTAGGTATCTTTGCCAAAAAGACTGCAGCATCCACCCCCTTTACAACACAATACAGCATCAGCAATGCATTTACCTACTGTGAGAGTAGAACCCACAGCCTTCAGCATCTAAAGTAAGTACACTATCTGTTGTGCTATTAACAATACAAGCAGACTAAACATAAGCAGCACTAAACTTTTGCTCCCCTGCAGCTCTCAGCTCCTTGTAAAATCTACTCGACACTAAGCTGTATCTCTGAAAAGAGAGACCTATAGAGTTAGTGGAGGAGAAAAAGAAAAAAAGCCTGTCAGCACTAGGTAAAGTACCAAAATACTTCTACATAGTAACTCTTTCCTGTCTTTACGACAAACTTAAAGAAGTACACTTTATCCTTGTCACAATTACTAACACGGACACTACAAGCAGTCTATGAAATAATTTAAGCAGATGTATGTTAACTGCAGCTGCTTAAATGATTAACTGATACTCACAAAATTGCACCATTCACCTATTTGGACCAATCAGCATCTCCTCCACAGTGTCAACTGTGCTTTTAACAGTTTGCTGCCTGGGCAGCAGATTCCTTCATCCAATCCTAGATGTAGCTTTGAATTCCATCTTTTATCTATAGCAGAGATCAATGTAATAGATGCATAGTGTGGCACCTGACCTTTCATAAATATATACCATTACATTTTTGTTAGTCTTCAGATACTACATATTCATGTGAGCTGTTAAAGTTACAGCTAGTGGTCTCTGGCTTTAGTTTAAGAATTCTGGGGTAAATTATTTCATGTTTTCTTATCCAACGTCTGACTTACAGACCATAAAAAAAATTCAGATAAAAAAATAGACTGATATTACCTGATCTACCTTTATTTTAGCTATGGAGGTATCAATCCCCCCAAAAAAGAAAAAAAAACAGCAGTAGGTACTAAACAGATATTATAACTTAACATTTACATTTGCTTCTTAAAGTGATACAGATGAATTTTGCACCTGCAGTCAAGATAATAATGTCCAACCTCATTTCTATCTCTGCAGTCCATGTAGATGGTTTACAAAGCTGCCCTAGACATCTCAGCTTCAGATTTCCTCTAGCAGTGACTACAACTTATTTCCCTGCCTCACAAAATTTCCCAGAACTAACAAGTGAAATGTCCTACACATCTTTATGGTGACATTTCAAGAGAAAGAAAGAAATCATCACTTTAACAAGTACACACACCGTATGTTTCGCCTATACATGCTTGAAAACCTTCTTACTGCAGCTGTCTGGTTTACTTCAAGAAAACTAATTCTTAACCTTTCAAAATATAAGTTATGATTTTCAGAACCCAACAAAAGCTATGATCAGTTCCACCAGACTGGGCCATCCCAGGCTCTGCTAAAATTGCTAAAGATCACTTTTCCTTAGAATAGCTAGGGCTCTAGCTAGTCTTATTTCTAGATAAAAATATTTGCTATATTTTTAAAATATTCTTTTATCTCCAGCAGTTGGGGAAGCCACTAATAAAAGAATCATCACTTTAACAAGTACACACACCGTATGTTTCGGCCTGCAAAATCTGACGTTTGTACCACAAATGTCCCACTTTGGACATTTGAAAAGGTGGCAAGTTGGCAACCCTATAGTACACTGCGCACACACACACACACACACACACACACACACACACACACACACACACACACACACAACTCTACCTGAAGCGTCCCATCTTCCGTCTGTTTACTCCCGCGAGTCCCACTTCAAGCTATTCGGTTTCAGGTCCCATCTTCCATTCCCGCTCGAATCATCCCGCTTGCAAAGCCATCCTTGTAAACTCCCGCTCACAAACTTCTAAATATTCACGAGAGCGATGATGTCATGCCCGCGACTGGACTGTTAACACACACGGACTTCTTTCTTCTTAAAGAAGAACGCACGTACAAAAAAAAAAAAAAACTTTTAACTTTTTTTTAAATTATCTAGTCAGCCGATTCCAGGGGGGTGCAAGTGCACCCCCTTGCACCTGCCTGCGGGCGCCCTTGGTGGCAACTGTTTGTTTTAAACATAGGGTGACATGCATTCCAGTTAGAAGATGGTTATCCTAGTTTATCATAATACAGTATCTGAATTGTGCATAGATGTGGCCATATCTGCTTGTTGAATGATATCTCACTCAGTTTACAGTCATTTCCTCAAAGGGAAAAAATGCATCACAGAGTACTCAGACCTTCAGAGTTTCTTGGGGGGGGGGGGGTGATGGCCTCCACACACCAAGGCTGTCCAAGTGAATTTTAACATAAGCTTATTAATGGCCTCTGTCCTGAATCCCACCTAGTCTAAAATTAGCCGTGCCCAAAGGTGTACAAAGACAGTCACTGTAACTTGTGTGGGGAGCTGGTGATGATGTCATTATTTCTTTAACTTTCCTCCCAAACCTCAGAAGACATGATCTTGTATTGGGCGGGGAACAGTGTGGTCATTATTTCTTTAACTTTTCTCACAGACTTCAGAGGGGTGTACAGAGGGTCACTAAGCTTGTTCAAGAGCAGTGTGGATTTGGCATATCTCTCAACTGTCCCTGGTGTTTTCCTATCTCTTTTAATCCATAGTAAAATTTGTAATTCTGGGATTGTACAACAGCAGTGTACTGTCTAAAAGTAAGTTGAAAACATTACCAGAACTTATTTTTTTTCATGATTTCCATTTTCTTCACAATTAAACATCAGATGCATGTAAAGGTGGTTATCTTTTGGGGGTGAGTAAAGAAGCATTTTCTTTTTATGTGCCTGGCAGCAAATATGTTCAATTTATTTTTCCAGTTTGGTGCAAGTGTAACTGTTTTTGTGGGTAGCGGTGAGGGGGCATGCTGTATATGAATGACAGCAGTAACTTGAAATATGATTGTGGTAATTTTTCCCTTAATTTTCATCCGGTTTAACACCAGACAGGGATACACAGAAAGTGACTACCTTTTTTGAGGTGGAGTAGAGAGGCAGGGACTATTTCCAGATATGATTTATGTATCATCACAAGCATTTGTCTTCCATGTTTGTTGTGCTGTAATATTTGATTAACTTTGAGCATTAAGCCTTGGATACAATTAATTTCTTCCTTGAAATAAAAAAGTATGATTACATTTCTTTCCTTATGTGTAATTATAAGACCATCATTGAATTAAAAGTTAGGAGAAAAGCTCACCTGAGAGCATCTATAACCCTGTGTTTTGGTGCCTAGCGGTCCCTAGACTGCCATCTTAATTTAGTTATTGCAGTGTAGTCTTGGACATTTTGGGTGTGTTGAAAGGATTCAGGGAAAACCAAAGCTGAAGAGCAAGACTGAATTTCTTCCCACAATCTTCTTCAGACCATTATTGAAAAAAACTGTTGTTTTAAAAAACTGTAAAATGTACCTCAGAGCATCTAGAACCCCCATGGCTTAATGCAGCCATTTCTACTGTAGCTATTCCAGAATAGTCTTAGTCAGTTAGTGTGTCCTGAAAGGATCTAGAGGAAAAACAAAAGCTGAAGACAACAATTCAGTTTCTTCCCTTAATCATGATTGTTTTTGTTTAGGTCATCACTGAAAAAAATGGTTGCTTAAAAAACTGTAAAATATACCTCAGAGCATCTAGAAAACCCATGGCTTCTGGGTCATTGCAGCCTCCAGACCCTCACCTTAATGCAATTATTTCTGTCCCAGTTAGTTCAGTGTTATCTTGGTTATTTAGGATGTGTTACAAGGATTCAGGAAAAAATAAAGTTGAAAAGCAAGGCTAAATTTCTACCCTTAATCATGAATTTTGTTCAGACAATTATTGAATGTAAAACTTGTTCCACAAAAAAAAAATATATAAAAAGTAATGTAAAATTCTCCATAGAAATAAAGGCATCTAAAAAGCCCCATGGCTTCTTGCAGCCCCCCAGACTCCAGCTTAACGCAGCTGTTTCCTATACAGTTATCAGAGAGCAATCTTGCCTACTTAAATGTGTTGAATGAATGAATAAATGGCACAGAAAACTGAAAAGTAAGACAAGCTGTGAGAAAAAGGAAGAAAAAAAAGCAATCTGGATGGTGTAGGTAGTCCGGGATGGGAAGGCAGGGGGTGGTTTGTGTGTGAGGAGAGGGGGCTGGGGGTGGCAGCATGGAGTTGTTTCACCTAGGGCACCAAATGACCTAAGACCAGCCCTGCATGGGTACGTACTACTTTTGCATCAGGAGAAAACTCGCACTTCTTCTATGCACCCGTTGGACGTCCTTTTAAATGTCTCTTCTGCGCACTCCACCACAGCACGAAAATGATTTGACGTCTGTTGCTCTTCGATTCTGAGGAGATGACAACAGAATGAAAATGAAAGGGACAGCATAACACATATTTGGATGTTAGTTCTTTCTGCTATGAAACTACTGTTAGGTGTAAAACGAAATGGCAGATGCAGCTGCTCACATAAATTGACTACATCTAATGTTCTTTGAGGATGTATCTATCATGTGTACAGAATGCATGTATGTTACTAGGCAGGAGAATTTATGTGTACATGAAATACAATATGCTTCTACAGACTGAGTAAAGTAAGACACACACCTGCAGAGCAAGTAAAGGGCTAAGTCATTAAATTTTTCTGCACACACACCATGCAATACCTCTGACTGCTTGCCATGACAGTATACAGGTGTTTACCTGTGACTACTGGTTAGAACTGTTTGTGTTACTGCCTACTGAGTGAAATTTACTTCACAGGAAAAAATGCTTGAATATTGAAATATGCCATTTTTTATTCAGCTGTGGCAGTTTTTCCTTAATAATGGAGTCATTAATAATGACTGAAGGCCTTGGCCAGATCCAGGTAGGCAATATGCTCAGACATATCTTCATCCAGTGCTTTTGTGATCTTCTTAAAGAAATCCACCAGGTTAATTATGCAGTATATATCTTTCACAAAGCCAGATTGTTTGGGGTCAAGAGCTTGTGAGTTACTAATAGCATTAGTTCCATGATAATATGTTCTCTTAATTTACAAATGACAGAAGTAAGGTTAATTAGTCAGTGATTCCACAGATTAACACACATGTGTTTAGTAGCAGACCATCAAACAATGTCTTTGGTGTGTTATTTCTGCTCCAACACTACCTGCTTAAAGGAACACCATACATCATACAGTGATAATTAGCAATGCACTATTATAGAAACATGGTCTTGATTTTTTTGTCAAGGTCTACTATGTGATACCCAGCTGATGGAACAGTAAAATCAACATGAAGTTAACTAGATGGGGTTTCATCTTGGCAATTTAAATTCTCCAATGTTGAATTCATCTATCAATGTTTCTCACAGAAAATCACCTCTGTGCCAGTCTAGTGGCCATATATAGTCATACTTTTCCTTTCTTTCTAAGTATGTATACTATACACGCATACACACACACACACACACACACACACACACAAGCGCAGAACACACTGATACATGTGTGTAAGGGTTTGTACTATGTTACTGAAGTGCACTCATTCAAAAACTCAACATGGTGAACTTTAAACTGAATGTTATCCACTGACTCCATCAAATTATTATGTTTTTTTTTTTTTTTGCAGAGCTCAAACCTCACTGCAACTCCTACCACCCTTATAGTTAGTTTGAGTGTAGAAGTATATGTGAATGGGTTTCTTTCTTCAGAAAGGAAGAGAATAGGGTAAGGGAATTTGCCCTTTTCCTTACTAATGTGTGATCTTGGATTTGATATATTTAATATGGGTATAGTGGGGTTTGACCTCCACCAAAAACACTGTTTTGAAAATGTATTTTTCATTTGATGGATTCGGTGGATAGCTATTCCAGCAGAAGTTTGTATGCCTTGTACATCTAGAGAAACAAACCCCATGCTAATGACCCAAAATATTGTTAGTAGACCTTCCGCGGTGGTGCAGTGGTAGCATTGTTGCCTCACAGCAAGAGGTTCTCCCATTCGATTCTCGACTGGAGTGCGAGGAATGCCTTCTGTGTGGAGTCTGCATGTCCACCCCATGGTTGGGTGGGTGTTCGAAAGACATGCGTAAATGGGCGCGCCTTCGTTGAAGGTTGGACGTTGAGCTGGCACCTCGGCGTTTGTGAAAATCTACTGCCAATCATTAGCAGACCGGAGTTCCGCTGTGCGACCCCTAACTGGGAAAAGCCGAAAGACAAACAACAGGTGACTCATACAGTTCCCCTCCAATTATTTTGTTTTCAAAGTAGACTGGTGTCTTCTGCTGCTCTTCCTTTCTGGGAATACTGCTCTGACTACTTTCATCTGTAGCTCTTGGGTGCTGTTGATAAGCTTAGTGCGATCAAAGTGTAGGGGTCTTCATGTACATAGAGAACATCTGAACTAAAGCTGCTCAATTTATGAGACTAGGCCTTAGAACACACTCAAAAGACTAAATAAAGTGATAACTAGCAGGTTTACAGGTCTGTCAGATAAAGGAGAAGAAAAGAGAACTTTTCTGCGAAGATGTCCTACCTCCTTTTTACACAGCCCTTTATCATTGCAAATTCAAACAAGTTTTAGATGAGCATAAACAAGCTTTTTCATGATATTTTCCTTTTTATTTCATTCTGTTTCAGAACACCGAAGCTCTCATACAGACCATTAATAAAAGCCATGCCTAATAACAGGAAAACAGTATTTGTTTATCCTTGTCCATCTCATTACGGCAGTATTACTACTGCTGTATTCTGGGATCCATCAACTGCCACACAGATGCCCCCTTCACAATATATTAGCTAAGAAGAGGGATGTTTTGCAATGTGTTTCTTAAGGTAAAGCTGATGGGCAGATTTCTCTAAATGAGTGCAGATTCCATAACTGCACTGGCTGTGCAGCCGTCTCAGATGCCACACAGTAGATGCGCCATTCATGTCAGCTGTCAAAACCTTTCTATACTGTAACAAAAGGGTAATGCTGCACACTGCCCAATGATAAAGCAGGAATTTATAGTAATTTATGATGCTCTGCTTTCCATAAACACTATTAGCTACAGCAAATTTGATTTTACATGTCTTATTTTACATTCCCAAGTTTTGTCATGTAAGTACAGATTCTGTCTTCTTGTCATATATTATGTCACACATGAAAGGTATATATACACTGTTGTTGTTGTGTCTTTTGGTTTTTCCTGGTTAGGGGTTGCCACAGCGGAACTCTGGTCCGCCAATGATTGGTAGTTGATTTTTACGTGCTGAGTTACCAGCCCTGACGCACAACCTTCAACGAAGGTACGCCCATTCACGCATGTCTCCACGCAGAAGACGCTCTAGCTGAGAATCGAACTGGACAGCATCTTACTGTGAAGGTCCTTATAAAAATACTTTCTTTGGAGATTTTATTAATGGTCTGTATGAGAGCTTCGGTGTTCTGAAACAGAATGAAATAAAAAGGAAAATATCATGAAAAAGCTTGTTTATGCTCATCTAAAACTTGTTTGAATTTGCAATGATAAAGGGCTGTGTAAAAAGGAGGTAGGACATCTTCGCAGAAAAGTTCTCTTTTCTTCTCCTTTATCTGTCAGAGTTATCCTTCCTTCTGGCAAAAAAAGAAAAAAAGTAATTTGTCAGTAAAAATTCTATGAAGATAAATACTGAACAAGGGAATCAACACACAGCTGTGAGAATACTACGGGCTATTCTCAAACACCTAATTCATCCCAAAACTCCAAATTTGATAAATCACTGACCCAAACAGACATGAAGGCAACTTTACTTAATATAAGGAATTTTAGTAACAATATAAGTCAGAATGAAGCATACTTCTTAACCTCTTAGTGCAAGAAACCTGGACAAAGCCTGGAAAAATGGGAGGACAAAGGCCCCAAAATAGGGGCATATTTTAAATATTGCTCTTATAAACTTAGAAAGTTGCTAGAGTAACAGAGTTTGTTTAACATACATTTTCTGAAGGATTTAAAGTCTGAAACTCAAATGTATGCCATTATTTAGTGACTCCAATCTTCAGATCATCCCAGTGATTTGCCAGACAACCACAAATTTTATGAGTAACAGACCAAAAATATGAGCCAAAAATCTGGACATTCTGTGAAAATCTGGACAGTTAAGAGGTATGCAGTGAAGCCTTTTGTCCACTTGAAAAATATAGAATTCTGAAAAGTTATTGACACCACTGTTAAAAATCCTACAGGCACAACGAAAAAACAGATTATTTTTTCCTCTGTTCGTAGTACACACCCAGGAGATCTGGCAGTGTTGTCAACATGCATGAATGAATATCTCAAACCTAGGCTGTAGAACAGCCTAAACACAGAACTAAGAAACATTAAAGTCAGATATCTAAATTTCAAAAAGCATAGGATGCTGCCATATCCCATCCATGTTAACACTTGAAAGTGTTTATAAAAGTACCATAGGAGTCCCTAATAATGACTTAATCACAAGCCATATCACACTGCAAAATATTACAAATAAGACATATGATGTACACAATAAAATGACTAAAGAAAGTCATTATACAAATCATTGCACAAAATACTAAAGCAACATTTTTGCAGAAAAGGCTGTGGCCTCTTGCACTGTCCCCCACCCCGACATGGGGTTTCTGCCCCATCCCACTGATTACTAAATATATTATCTCTGAGATCAGACAGATCTGGTGAAAAGAGAAAATTTAAAAAAACTCATCCTTTTTGTCTAAGTCATGTAACCTCAGATACATACCACATTTCATTAATGAAAAGGTCTTACATACTAAGATGTCAACAATATAAATAAGGAATCACAGATCAATGATAATTTAAGTGGCAGCAAAGCAGTGGTTACAAACCATGAGGTAAACACTGCAGGGCTAATAAAAGTTAAACATGTCATTGTTGGGTGAGTTAAATTAGCCTTTGATTGTCTGGACTAGCTACAGATGTAACAAATGCACACAATTACCAGTTGACTTTGTAAATATAAACAATATGGAATAATATATTGAAACCCCATTATAGTAAATATACAGACATTGTAAATATTTACAAATATTTAATGATAATTTGATGGTATCGGTGAAGATATGTGAAGGCTGCCAGCCTAGCCAGATAGAATTTTGTAGATAATTCTGTCATTTGTAAATATTAATGTAAGCTGCATGCTTGTTCTCTTTGTTAAATGTTAAACTTCAAAAATGTAAGCACATTGCACTCTGCTGGATGAAAGCTAATAAGTCAAGCATTGTATAATTCTTTGATCTCAAACTCGGAGCCAAGATGTCTGGATGAAGGAATTCTTGCTATTGTTTTGAGAGCAGAGTTAATTGCTAGAATTTGCATGTATAATGTCTTTTATTGCTGTAGCTTTCTGACTAGGTGCCAGATCAAAAGGGCTGTTACACTCTGGGTTTTTGTTAGCCTGGGAACCAGAGAGAAATTATGTATTCTGAAATGAGTCAGTAGTACTGTGTTATCAATTTACGGACAGAGAGACTCAGAGCATTTTTGCATTTGTCTTCAGAACATCCATCATCAGCACTGCTTTGCTCTATATGTAAGTTTATTTTAGAACTGTGTTTGCTCTTAGATATAGCTAAGAAATAGGAAGATTAGACTAGTTGTTTTTTCTGTACTGATGCCAGAACTATTCTACTGTATTATTTTAAGCATTTCCCTGTGATCTCTGAACTCTTGACTAGCTCTGTGTAGTAAGAGGTAGTGTCTTGTGTTTCTACTATGTATTATTAATTTTTTTAAAACCTTTCAACTGTGTTTTATGTAGAGATAATTTAAGCTCTAGAGTACATTGCATGTATATAGTGATACTGTCCAAGCCAACCCAAATAAGCCTCGCTGTTCAGTCACACTTACCAGTTGGATAATAATATTGCACAGTAATAATTGGGCACCCTTTGATAAGGGCCTTATTAGTAGCTGATATTAGTGGTTGGTGGTGGTGATCACTACCTTATAGCCTGGACAGAAGGGGCATAGCTGGAAAACCTGTGCCAGCCTTCCCCAGCAGTGTCTATGTTCATAGGTTCACAGGTAGGTACTAGGTTATCGGCTCAAGGGCCTACATAAGCCTAGCCAGCAAGGTTCCATAGCTTACGCCATCCAAGAAAGTTATTTTCCTGTGCCACTGTCGAGCAGAGACACAGAAGTGATCCCCGGGGTGTATTTCCTATTTCCCATCCACTCATCAAGATTTTTCTTGAAGAGTGCTAATGAAGAACTTTGCTTGACATAGATGGGTAGCTTGTTCCAGAGTATAGGAAGTCTCTGGGACTCATATCCCAAAGTGTCTGTGTGTCAGCTACTTGGGCAGGGACACAAAGAACTGGTTAGACAGAGAGGGTGCTGGAGGTTTTAGCTTGACCACTAGGCTGAGATCTGGACCCTATAGCTGTGCCAGTGGGGAGTCTTATTGGGGATCTGGAGAGAAAGGGAGAAACCAGCCCCAGATTGACTGTGATGTCTGTGTGCTCTTAAGGGAATTGTGCTTTACTGTGTGTGTATTTGTTATCCTCCCCTATGTGGACTCCCCTCCCTGGTGTTAGTGGTGAGGATTGAGGCGCCTTGATTGCTGGGCCAGTGCATGGGTGTCACAGTATCAGCTATGTGTGTGTTACTAAAAAAAAAAAAAAATCACTAAAATTATTTAAATTAAAAAAAAAAACATTCTAGGATCAATACAGATTTTAACCTCTTAGGCTTCCCTCCAGAAATCATGCACTCTCACATTAACTGTAACCATGATGTCATCTGTTTCATATGACACTAGAGGGATGCAAAGCAAAATAAATAAAAAATAAAACATTTTCAGACTTTTCTAACAGTAATTACAATGTTAGAAATTAAATTCTAAGAGAAAAAAATGACAGGCTGGGATACTATTATCAGTGACCAGAGTAAAATAGGAAAAGATACAATAAAGCACCTTTAACTCGTATATACAAAATCACATCTAGAAATGATAAAAATATACTGGGAAAACTAAACACTAACCGGTATCACCTAACCTTCAAAAAGATCGTAAACTTCAGAATAAATCTATGCCAAACAAAAATTAAGAGCTGTTTATACTTTTTTGTTTTGTTTTTTAAGTTGTTTACTAGTTTTCTAAAAAAAAATCAACCTAGATCTGACTACAAAACTAATGTATTCTCCAACGTAGAAGACACTAGCAATGCATTCAACAGTTTAATCAAGAAACTCAAAGAAACATATCAGGAATGTAACCTGAAGGAAGAAAGCATCCCACATTCATGGATGATGGGATGCCGGTAGACATATGTATGAGATACACCCTACACTGGTCAATTACATTGCAGCAACCATGAAACAATGACCCACATTGCAGTGAAGCCATGACAAAGTGCAAATTATAATGCCAAGAGTCAAATATTCAAAGGAGGGATATTCCAGTGTGATTCTTTGTCACCACTGCATTTCTGTCCTGCCCTTAACCTATTAAGGTGTCTACTATTAGGCCATCGTTTCAGATTAGATCCCATGAAGCGACCTTGTTCAAAGACTTCTCATCTACTTTTTGTGGATGGTTTACAATTGTATAGTTCATCAGACGAGTATATGAAAGCACAATTACAAATGGTTGAATCTTTCTCAAATAAGAATGACATTTGGTCTTGATAGATTTACAAAAACAACATTTTAAAAAGGAAAGCTGCAGCTCCAAGAAAATACTAACCTGGGACAGGAATGTGATATAAAGTAATTTGAGCAGAAAGGAGTATATAAATGTTTGGGAATAAATGAAGACTCAGTAATAAAACACGAACAAATGAGAACAAAGTTCATTAAGGAATACTTCGGAAGACTAAAGCTAATACTGAAAACATTTAGAAACCTGGAGTAAGAAATTGTCTTCCAGTTACACAGCATTATCAATTTTTTTTATCCTTTTGCATTTATAACAGACACAGTGGTTTCACTAATACTGTCAAATACTACATACTATTTGTGTTGTATTTATGTACTTCTACTGTGCATATCAGTCTACTGTTCACAAAGTAATGTTGTTTAATAGGTCTTTCCCTAAAAGCAAAAGTCCATGTGCATACACACAGTATAGTCAGGATATGTCCTATATTAGGAGCAATGATACATGTGTGTTTGGTTCCAATGTGACAAAAAGGAATGCTAACCACCTAACCCTAAAGTGGTTGCATTATCTGATTTCTCTTGCTTTTATCATTTGATATTGAAAGTAAAGTTGTAATGCAACAAGGAGAATAACAGACCTAATCGCTTTCCAGTCCATGAAACACAAATACTCATTGTAACCATATTCTTGTAATGTTCTAACCTCAATAAATCCAGAGGTCTTTTCTGTCAGAAAACAAAATCCCTTTTATTTAATTTTTTTCTTTTTTTAATTTTTTTAAGATACATCATCCTACTATGCTGTGTCCTAGGGACCTGTCAATGTAGGAGATTAATCCACCTTCAGCTAGATTGTAATTTTTTGCCTCTAATCAGATGGCTTTTAATTTATGTGTCCATTGACTGTGGTCTGCAGGCACTAAACTACTTACACGACAAGGTCAGCCTGAGGCTTAGCTCTGTTAATACAGACACTGTCCTGAACAACTCCTCAGTCAAGAAGCAAAAGTATTTTTAGAGTTCTTTGCTTCCGTAAAGTGTCACTAGTAATTTACCTGGTCAAAGGTTCTCAAGAATCACATTTCATGGTACATTAGTCATACGCAGTTCAGCTGCAGCTAAAATGTGGATAGAGTCTGTGTTCACTGCGGATCAGTAACTTCTGCATTTTCATTGAATTTATCCATGCTGAGTTACAGAATACAGCATGACATTGGCACAAGTCATCTAATTTTTACATGAATTGTGCTTTTTTAATTACTGATTGTTTAGTAGGTCAAGCAAGGCCTCAAATAAAGTCTTTAGAATAAATTAGTTTTTATTTTATTGTAACTAAGAAATAAAAGCTAAATTATTCTTAAAAGAATTTATTTGTGGCTTTTCTTGACCTTCTAAACAAACAGTGATCTTGCTAATTTATTCACTTCTATACATCACTGGTCATCACAACAGTAGAATGCTGGACAAAGTATCACTAACTAAAAGAAAGGAAAGATGATGTTGTTTTTAGTTATGCTGCAGCCAAGACTGCAATGGCTGAATGAGTGCATTGTGGGATTCATAGTTTGAGGGACCCGTATTGAGGATGCAGAATGATCACTGTCTCGAAGGTTGTAGGTTTTAGAGTCTCATATTAGTCTGAAAGCTATTAGAGAGAAAGTTTGGTTTTGTAGTGGCTTGAACAATTGTGATCTGAGAAGGACGGCTACCCTTTGTTGACAAGAAGCCATTTTGCTTTTGGTAGTGCTTTGCAATGCTGTTCTTCTTATGGTGAGAGTGTGGTAATGAACCTGCATATTCTATTGGTGAGTGAATAGTCATGTCATTTTGTGGCACTGTTTTGCAGTTAAGTAGGGAGTGCAGCTACAACCAGCACTAACAGCATTTAGCAGATGAATCAGGTTGTTTCTTAGGCTTCCATTAACTGAAAATACAATCATGCACCTATGAGTTGGGAATCAGGAACACTCTAATCCCTGGTTGGAACGTACAGTGTAGATTTTATTACACTGGTACAGCATGCAGTGTGAGATAGCAGTTTTTGATGAGTTACAATCTAATTATCCAAACTTAGTTATTTGACAGAACTACAACTGTCACAACACTGAAGTTTTGTAGTGCAGATGATGTGACTAAATATGACTGTGGAGTGTGGCATTTTAGTATTCACAAGGTAAATATAGAGAGAGAGTATATTTTTAAATGGTTCATAGGTAGGTACTAGGCTATCTGCCCAAAGACATTTATAAGCCTAGCTGGAATGTGTTGGCTTTTGCCACCCCCTTAGATTAGTTCCCTGTGCCTCTGTCATTGTAGTGATTAAGTATCATTTTTCTGCATTTTCTTGCTGCCTTTAGCTAATTCCGCCTAAAACGTCGATTTTCTAGAGTTTCTGTGATTTAAAAAGTTTGTTTCAGCTACATATTGTACTTATTTTACTGCCTGCACTTTAACAAAGTTGTTTTTGTGTTTAAATTACCCGTTTAACTGTTGTAGGCTACACGCTCACGTGTGATAGCCATTTCTGTGCATTTAAAGTGTTTTTTGATTGTATCTGCTTTATTTTCTGAAAAGAAACAAAAAATATATACTTGTTTTCCTGCCTTTCTAAGCTAGTATAGTCCAGTTTTCAGGTTAGTGCTGAATTCAGGGCTGTGTTACCAGGAGCGGCCTTAGATCAACTGGTGCCATAGGCAAAAGGGCTCCAGGACACCCCCCACCACCATACTACCCAGCGCCCCTATCCTGGTCTACCTACACCAAATAAATACTGGAAAAGTGTCCCTGCTTGAGCGGCGCCCTAGGTAACCACCTAGTTGGCCTATGCCCAAGGCCGGCTATGTGTGTTACAAGTTTCTGTGTTTGCCCATACCTTACTTGGATAGAAGGAAGTTTCTCTGTTCACTGTGAGAGAAGGAGATTTGAGCAGCCTATCTGTCCCTGGAGAAGTGGTTTCAGCCCAGAAATTAGTAGTTTATTGGCCATTTGGGGCTAATTTCTACCTCTTTCATTTCCCTGCTATAAAACCCACATTTGCGAGGTTTTTGCACTTGTATACAGCTCAGCAAGCTCCTGCCTGGTGCCCTGCAGAGTTCTACAGCAGCAGAGAGACAAAAGAGAGACTTTGGAGTGATTAATTATCATTTTTTGCATTTTCCTGCTGACTTTAGCTAATTCCACCTAAAATGCCAATTTTCTTGAGTTTCTGTGAATTAAAAAGCTTGTTTCAGCTATATATTGTACTTAATTTACTGCCTGCACTTTAACAAAGTTGTTTTTGTGTTTAAATTACCTCTTTAACTGTTGTAGGCTACACGCTCAAATCTGATAGCCATTTCTGTGCATTTAAAGTGTTTTTTGATTGTATCTGCTTTATTTTCTGAAAAAAACAAAAAATATATACTTGTTTTCCTGCCTTTCTAAGCTAGTATAGTCCAGTTTTCAGGTTAGTGCTGAATTCAGGGCTGTGTTACCAGAAGCGGCCTTAGATCAACTGGTGCCATAGGCAAAAGGGCTCCAGGGCACCCCCCACCACACCACCCAGTGCCCCTATCCTGGTCTGCCTACACCAAATAAATACTGGAAAAGTGTCCCTGCTATAGCTTCGCCCTAGGCAGCCGCCTAGTTGGCCTATGCACAAGGCCGGCTATGTGTGTTACAAGTTTCTGTGTTTGCCCATACCTTACTTGGATAGAAGGAAGTTTCTCTGTTCACTGTGAGAGAAGGAGATTTGAGCAGCCTATCTGTCCCTGGAGAAGTGGTTTCAGCCCAGAAATTAGTAGTTTATTGGCCATTTGGGGCTAATTTCTATCTCTTTCATTTCCCTGCTATAAAACCCGCATTTGCGAGGTTTTTGCACTTGTATACAGCTCAGCAAGCTCCTGTCGGGTGCCCTGCAGAATTCTACAGTAACAGAGAGACAACAAAGAGACTTTGGAGTGATTAAGTATCATTTTTCTGCATTTTCTTGCTGCCTTTATCTAATTCTGCCTAAAACGCCGATTTTCTAGAGTTTCTGTGAATTAAAAGCTTGTTTCAGCTACATATTGTACTTATTTTACTGCCTGCACTTTAACAAAGTTGTTTTTGTGTTTAAATTACCTGTTTAACTGTTGTAGGCTACACACTCAAGTGTGATAGCCATTTATGTGCATTTAAAGTGGGTTTTTTTATTGTATCTGCTTTATTTTCTGAAAAAAAAAACAAAAAAAAATACTTGTTTTCCTGCCTTTCTAAGCTAGTATAGTCCAGTTTTCAGGTTAGTGCTGAATTCAGGGCTGCGTTACTACAAGTTTCTGTGTTTGCCCATACCTTACTTGGATAGAAGGAAGTTTAACTGTTCACTGTGAGAGAGAGAGCTTTGAGCAGCCCATCTGTCCCTGGAGGAGTGGTTTCAGCCCAGAAATTAGTAGTTTATTGGCCATTTGGGGCTAATTTCTATCTCTTTCATTTCCCTGCTATAAAACCCACATTTGCGAGGCTTTTGCAGTTGTATACAGCTCAGCAGGTTCCTGCCTGGTGCCCTGCAGAGTTCTATAGCAGCAGAGAGACAAAAGAGAGACTTTGGAGTGATTAATTATCATTTTTTGCATTTTCTTGCTGCCTTTCGCTAATTCCACCTAAAATGCCAATTTTCTTGGGTTTCTGTGAATTAAAAAGCTTGTTTCAGCTACATATTGTACTTATTTTACTGCCTGCACTTTAACAAAGTCGTTTTTGTGTTTAAATTACCTGTTTAACTGTTGTAGGCTGCACACTCAAGTGTGATAGCCATTTCTGTGCATTTAAAGTGTAAAAGTTAAAGTAGCGAATTACTTTTTATATGCAGTTCCACTGGCTGGTATTTAACACCTGGATTTTGAAAGGGTGCTGTACCTTTTTTCTTATGCAGATGTAAATTTTAAGTACGCTTTTAACACTGTTCTATCATGTGCTCAAATGAATAGTTGGTGATGCTAGGAATGATTTCTGCAGTGGAGGAAATGTCCACAAAGTGTGGCAACTTTGAAGCTGATTACAGATACCATACAGGGGTAAAGGGGCACTGTTGTGAATTTTAGCTGGCTTTCTGGGAACTGTAGTAGGACTGACAGTGTCAACATAGCTAGTGTATGTCTTCTGTACTTAGATCATTGGTACTTACGAAATGAGGCTCACACACCCATGGGCAACATTGCTGTGATATGTAGCTATGTTTAGTCATTAATGCATCATATATCATCTCTGTTGCAACCATGCACATTAAATACCATGCTGTCTAGCATGTATACTGTCATCCACTGCCAGATACAGATGTGCTCTACATAGTTATAGCAGTTCTGTTGCACAGCTCCATGCACATCAGTTAAAGTTAATAACGTATGTATGTGCAGAAAGTGCAGACAGGGCATCCTATGTATCCATCTGTCCTACACTGCATGAAGCCATGTGCCATAGCTGTCATTACTACTGTGTGGGTGGGTGTCAAAAGGGGATCTGCCATGCCCATGGTGCATTGTTTAATTTATGTATGTGTGTTCTAAGGTGCAGCCCTTACTGTCGTGAAACTTCATCTGGCTAACAAGGGTGCAATACTGATATCATATGTATTGCTAAAAGTGAAGTGGACATCCATTTCACTATTGGGGCCATTAACCTGACTGAAATATTGTATATATATATTTCCACAACATATGAGGGTTAGGATGATCTTTTGTCCTTACTGATTGGCATGTATGATATCTTTTATGCAAATAATGATTGATATATTTTGTTCAGTATGTGTGATGTTGATGGCATCATGTAAGTGATCCAGTTGCCACTAAGTGTTGTGTGCCATGTTGTTTATTTCTGCTTGTGGGTGATTTGAGAAGTATGCCTATTTATTGGACAACTGGACAACTGGTTCATGCTTATTTACAACATGCAGATGTAACTCATTTTCATAGATCATTTTCAGGAATGTAAAAATAAGTACCCAGTTATTATAAGTAACACTGTAGAATTATCATTATCCATGGTTTACAGAAAGACATTTACAGGAACAAAAGTCATTCATTTTTTATGAATAAATATTATTTTGCACAAGTCTGTTTTGCTGTTGTATGTTGATGTTATCGTACCTTTTAATAATTTTATTTGATGTCTGCCTTGTTTTATGTTTATGAGTGTTAAACTGATGTATCAGTACATACAGTTTAAGGTTATTTTAATTATAATTTCATTTGCTTAGCTGTATGGAGTCTTGAAAAGGCCCTCTATGTATAATTTCTAATCAGAGTTTAAACTCAGAGTACAGGTGATGGCAGACCACTGTTAGTTAGGAATGTAATTACACACGCCCTTTATTTTACTTCGTTTAACTCATGCTCTAATGTTGTTGCTCATAGGTCGTTCTTTTGGGAACACTTTTGTCAGTAATGCACTGTGATTTAGCAGTACTACACCGCTGTCAGTCACCAACTTGGTGTCTGAAAGTTGTGTTGTGTTGGATGATGCTGGTTTTCAAACACACACTCTGACAATGCATTTTGTGCAAGCTCAGCTTTCCCTTGATGTGCAGTTGTGTATAACATTTCTGAATCTGACTGCTTTCACTTTGTCCAATAGTCATTTCATCGATAGAATAAAGTCATTGGGAAATTCATCTAAGGCACTCTTTGTTGAGTGATGGAGGAGTTGCAAGAAATAAGTTGAAAGATAGAGTGCTTGTGGTTACAGTAAATGTGGGATTGTACTTTAATGCCAAAACTTCTGAATATACCAAAAGGTTTAGCATTAAGGGTGGGAGTACATATGTGAGTGACTGCTGGTTAGGGCTAGAGTAAGGCCTATGGAAGGGTATAGATTTAGTGTTATGCATGTGTGCTGGTACCTTGTGTAGTGGTAGTGCTATGGAAAGGGCTTTTCCTAAAGTAAGGTGGAAAGAGTGTGATTAACAGCAGGGTTATTTATTTATTATTTATTTATTTACATTTGTTGACCGGGAAAGTCCGACTGGACACAGGTCCGTTTTCAGCAGAGGCCCGGGCAGAAAAGCTCCAAAGGGTTAGGCTTAGGGAAGCACACATTAGTAAGGTAGTATGCGGGTCTTCACAACAGTTGCAACCTGCTTACATAACTTTTGCTACTGCTTGCATTTGCAAGGTTGGATTGGCATTCATGCCTAGTAATTGCTCATTTGGCTTGCAAGAACCAATAAGTACCTTTTCTACAGTCATCTCTTTCACCCCACCTTAATTATGGCTTTGATTGGTACCAGGAATTGCCTCCCTTAGATTACCATGCCAGTACATGTATTCCTGTGAATGACATGTTACAGCCAGTAGAGGTGTATGTGAATGTCCTTCCCAAGGTTTCCAATGTACACAGTTGCCTGTCTCCCCCTACACACACACACACACACACACACACACACACACACACACACACACACACACACACACACACACACACAGCTACAGGCAAATGTTGCAGTGCCATGTCACTGTCCTGGATTCCCAGTTACATGCACATCATGACATCTGCTTCAGTGTGACTGACATCCACCACAGGGGTTTGCCTTTTTTGCTAAGGTACTTTACCAAGCAGGATTCCTTCCTTAACTCTGTGAAGTTGAATCTATACACACCCATATGTTAACGAAAGGTGTTGTGACAAATGGTACTGATATTTTATAACATGCTAACAAGGAATAATTACTTCAGTGGTTATGTTAATGATGATACTTAGTGTCACTGTTTCTAAATCATTACCACAGTACTTCCTACTACCCAAATATTCTGGTGGTAAGCATGCTCATCACTGTGAGCACAATATGTTACCCATAACCCTGCAGTGCAGCAATATATCCATATTTAGTGACATGGTGCAGTGCTAGAGGCATACACCAACACCGCTGTGCAGTACTACATCATGTAATGTGCAATCCATGGATGTGTGTTTGGGTTTAAGGGGATACTACATCATGTAATGTGCAATCCACGGATGAGTGTCTGGGCTTATGGGGATACCATTTTGCTCTTCAAGAGGACCTGAGTGAGTTGCTCTGGCTATATCAAGCACTGTGGAATGTAGACCTGCAACATAGTGTGCCAAGCACAGCAGGATTTTCTGTTTCTTTCTGCACAGGAACATTTCTGAAGATGGATGCTTGGCATGAGCTGACCAGGATGGTGAGTGATACCACTGACATCGCCCACTCTGGTGGGCAGTGTCAGCATCAGTACAATGATCTGAGGTGGCATCATCCTTACCTGCTTCATCAGTGTGAGGCAGAGGACCAATTAGAGCTTGAAATGCATTGAAGCATTTTTTCCTATATTAGTATCTTCTGCTGTCTTAAATGTTTGACATGTATGTTTAGGGGAGCAAGCTCTGTTTTCCAGCAGCACAGAAATATTGCACAACACAATGATTGTAATTGGAGATATGTAATTTAATTGATTGTAATGGATTTTAATTATTTTATTGTCTTTAATGATTTAATTGATTTTTAAATGTATTTAAGCGTGTGTGCTTGTGTAAAGGACTTTACTTTGTAAAGGCTTCACAGCCAAGGAGCTAGAGATAGATATGTTTGTTAAATAAAGCTTTGGAATATATTTTGGATTATCCTGACTATCCTTTTTGTGATAATAGAGATAGTATCACCTGACATAAGTACATTACAGCCAGCAGCATACTGAACCAGTTTTGTATTGCCACAGGGAATAGGTGAACATATAGCCAGGATTCCCAACATGATAAATCATATTCCAGAACTCTGTAAGATATTCAGAGGAGTTCCTTACGTTCCAGAAAACAGTTTATTTTGCTAGAGAGTAAAGATCACGTAACCTGGTTTCCAGCTTACAAAATCATTAAAGGTTGGCTTTTAGCTTAACAAAAATCATTGGAAGTCAGTTTCATTTGCTGATAGATGATAAAAAAAACAGCCAGTCTGTGATCTTGGCTTCAGTTTTTGGAGTGATCCATAGAAGATAAGAAATTCATAAGTATCACACAGCAAACACTATGGTATAGTGGATATTGGCATAAGAGAGTTAAAGGATTTATACTACAAAAAAAAACAACAGCGATAGAGCACAGCATAATGCAAATGAGAATCTCAGTGTAAACTACAGTAGCAAATACCAATTCTTAAATGCCATAATATTATCGAGAACATCCAGGATATATGCACCCAAAGGAGAGTAACCCTCCCACACACTATGAGCCATGTAATTTTTAGCCTGTACATTTCTTCCTGGGTGGCGCAGTGGTGCAGCAGTTAGCTTTATCACCTTATAGTAAGAGGTTCTCTGGTTCGATTCCCAGCTGGGGTACCTTCTGTGTGTAGTCTGCATGTCTTCTCTGTGTCGTGTAGGTTTCCTCCGAGTGCTTTGGTTTCCTCCCACATTCCAAAGACATGCTGAAAGTAGATTGCACACTCTAAATTGGCCATAGGTATGAGTGTGTGTGTGAGTGTGGTGTGCCGGACTCCATGTATATACATGGCAGGAGGGCTAGGCACCAGGCCAGCAACCCGACCCCATAAAAACCGTAACCGCTTTGGAAACAACGAGTGCTGGAGGGCGCTCATTGCCCAATGTGCTAATTACCATGGAAACGGATGAATGCATGGATATTTCTTCATAGATAAAGCACCAGCCATACTGCTAAGCACTTCCTCTACACCTGGACCACCTTCCTGCAGTGCCAACTCCCAAAATGCACTGCATGGCACTATATTATACCAAGTTGGAAAAGGTATATTGTGCCATGGTAACCTAATGGTAGTTTCATGACATGAATATTGTTACTCATTTGTGAATATACAAAGTATTCAAGCATCAATTAATTTTGTGGAACAGGGTCTTAGACAAGGCAATTGGAAAAAAGTTACATTGTCTTTGAAGTCCATACTACAGCTGTCTGTTGTAATTCCAAGACTCGTAACTGTGGTAATTGTACAAAAATGCAGAATAACAAATGCTGGACATTACTGTTCTCCCTTTACAGTTGGTTTTCTAGTGAGGGCAATCCCTGCTTTCATTCCCCAGATGTGAGAGGCAACCACCCCATACCAGCCAATGTTATATATACCAACTCCAAGAATACTTTGAGGAGAAAAAAAAGCTATCTCAGACTTGGTATATATGTCCATATTTCTGCTCATTCTGTGGGGCTATTCCAGGACTCAGGGTTACATGTTTTAGAATGTCATAGTTACCCTATACCACTGAAGAGCTACTCCATGGGCTGCTGCCCCACCTCTCTCCATTTAGTTGCACCCCAACTTATGCCCAGTGAACTAAGCAGAAAAGCACAGGAACATCTCCTATACCTACTTCATAACAGGTGCAAAGTTCCTGTTGTTTCTACTGGTTCTTGAACTAAAATTCTTACATGTACAAGCTAACAGTTTCTGAATCAGCAACCGTAAATTGTGCACTTCCTTCCTGTAAATACACTTGTATTGATAATTTCCTATAAAATGGTTAATTCTGTTTAAGAAATTAGTGTACCTCAATAAAGTAACTTGTGATGATATTTTTTATATATGTTAATGTCAGAATTCCTGTACTTCCTGGTCTGCACTTACACTGCTACTTGTTCCAAGGCTCTATATTAGAACACCGAACATTCAAAATGTCGAGTGTTCTAATATCGAACCCTAGCAATTGAAAAAAAAAACATTGAACATTCGGAACAGCAAATTTTTTCCTAAGGAAAAAAGTTGCTGTTCCAAAACACATACACACAACACAAGCACACCAAACAAACAGCAATCCACACACATACACCTAAACTCTTACACCTAACCCTACACTAAACTATATATACACCACTAACTATCCACTTACCTTAACCCCAAACCCTAACCCTAAGGTCCGTCACTATCGCACAGTCACCTCACCCGCGTCCTAACCCTAACTCACCTAACCCGTCCTAACCCACAAGTCCACACAATCATACACTTATCTGACCCACACCCTAACCCTAACTCACCTAACCTGCCCTAACACACACATCCACACAATAACACACTTACCTAAACCCGACCCGTAACTTTCCACCAGAGCGCTGAAAATACCGAAGCAACAGAAATGGACAACCAAATTCTTTCCCTAGGAAAGAATTCGGTTTCCTGTTACTTCGATATTTTCAGGGTCGATATTAGAACACTCGACATTTCAAATGTTCAGTGTTCTAATATAGACCCTTGTTCCAACCATTGCTCTCCTCACGGTTACATTTGGCTAGTTACGAAACAATGACATTTCATGGGACTTCTAACCTTTTGGTAATCAAATTTCTATACATCAGATTTGAAATCAGTTCTATTGATCTGTTAGTCAAGCCCCTTCCTTTCTGCCTTGTCCTCCTCCCTCGAATTCTAGCCCAGCCCATGCCTTCTGTTTCTAGATTGTATGAACCAGGATCATGTTCTGTTTGTCCGTGCCTCTCCTTGAGACTGGAGGTCCCTTAGCTCTTATCACCTTGGGTGCTGGCCTGTGAACATCTTGACCGTGCTGTACAGTTTCTTAAGATAAAGCAACCAGCATGAGATGCGGTATTCTAGGTGAGGCCTCATCAGTGCCCTTTGTAATAGGAAGATGGCATCCAGGTCCCCAGAATCCACATCTTACATCTGTACACTCTGTTGTATTGTCAGTTCTTTTCCAAATGCGCACAGTGGTTCTATCTTAGGAAGATCTTAGGCTGACTTGCAGCCTGAAGCTTTTTCCATTTTTCCAAAAGCTACATCATTTCTCTTCCCAATGCATCATATACCAAAAGCCATTCCTTTTCATTTTGCCAGAGTGTGTAGCTTTGCAATTGTTTTCCATTAAGCAGAAGACAGCACTTCCCTGAGTATAACATAAACCTGTATATAGATCCGCCCACAGCATGGTGCTTTCCTCATTTCTGTGACTACTGCCCCCACCTCCATCTGTGTGTTCTGCAGACATACTCATTTTACAATGCAGATTACAGCAAATATCATATCTGAATATCCCAAGCAGAGTTAGAGGCTGTATTGACTTCCAGGATAAATTGATTGTGGCCTGATACCTTTATCATGGCTGACAGGCACATCCTTTCACCAGTTACATGTAGCAGGCTCCCCATGGCAAAACTAAGCATACAAATGGCTGCTGCTTACATTTCAGTTGTGCTGCACTTACAAGATTCAGGTAGAGATGTTTAAGTCTGTCATGTGCATTGTTTTTGTGTTTTTATTGGTAGAATACCTTACTTTATGTAGCTCCTGCTCTCACCAATATTCAGTCCAGTCTATTAGCTAAACTTGAAACCACCTACAACAAAATAGCCAAATTCACTGCCAGCCTTCCCTATCACTCTCACCACTGCATAGCTTTAAAAAAACTACAATGGCTTCAGCTACATAACCACCTTCTTCTTCCCCACCTTCACCTCACACAAACTATCTTAAAACAATCCTCCCGCTGTCCTGCCCTCATGGACCTCATCACTCCCTATTCTACTAAGCGGGTCTATATTATAGGAATGAAAACTGACATGAGCGAATACCAGTTGAGTAACACATAGTGAGCAAATGTCTGAAATATCAAAACACGAAAACAAATCACCTAACACACGAAAAGTCTCAGGAACTGATTTATGTAGGGGGGCAAGCCCCCCTGCACCCCCCACACCCTCACTACTTAAATATACCAACTCCGAGATCGCACTCCATTGAAGTAAAGGGAAGAATTCCCTATGGCGATCTCCATTCACTTTTTTGATATTTGCGACATTTGCTCACTATGTGTTGCCCAACCGGCATTCGCTCATGTCAGTTTTCGTTCGAGTAATATATAGCCTCCTAAGCATAACGTATGCTGCACAGACCTACATCTCTCAGACATCTACGAACCCAGTAAAAATACTGGGAAACTTTTATACAGCCACTCCATTGCAAATGCCTACAACAAACTTCCCCTTTCTCTAAGAACGAATAGCAACTTCCTTAACTTCAAAAACCTTCTAAAGGACTTATTTACTAATTCTTGGACCTGTCCTTGTCCCACTCCCACCTAAACTACTCATTCTCCTCTTCCCCTTCTCCTCTCAGTGCTCACACACTACCACAACTACTTATTTAAGGTCTTTATGATATTCTACCAACCTTGAATTTCTCTCTGATGGTAACTGTTAGATAGAATCTAACTTTTTATATTTTATATACTTAATATGTATCATGGCTGTTTAATCCCTCAATATTACTCTTGCATTATAACTTGTTCATTCGTAAGTTGTATTTTGTTTGTACTGTGTATATAAACTTGTATGTTAATACTGTATGATGTTTTGTTTTTGTATTTGTTTATCTGTGGAGCTTTTCTCCTCTGGTCTCCTCTGAAAAAGGGCTCAGTTGCCCAGACAAACTAGCTCAGTTAACAAATGTCAAATAAATAAAATAAATAAATAAGAATATGTATTTTTAAATACTGTTTTGAATTCTTTTTGCTTGATTTGTTTTGTTAATGGTCTGAAGAAGTGGGACATCCACGAAAGCACTTATCATCTTATATATTTTTTATTTAATTTTTAGTAATTAAAGTCTTTTGGCCAGTGTGGACATCTGTTTCATTTTACATTTTTATGTTTGGACTGTGTCCTGACTCCTCTATTCAACCCTTCTTGCACAGAGATGTTAAAGTGAAATACAAAACAATAACATGTTACTAACTTGCTTTTACTAAAAGTCTTTTTGTCTGAACTTACAAGCAGGCCAATTGCTGCAAGGAGCTGGTAGAAAGAATGCAGGTTACATGCTACCAAACCATCAGCACACCTTCCCACTCTTGTGATGCAGAATGCAGAATGTGTCTAGATGGCTAATCATTCTTACCTTCACCTGTCTCATCCTTATGAGGAAAGAGTACAAACATGAGTGCAGAGCCGTGCAGTTGCTTTGCCATTGCATCTGGCACTGATACTTTAAAACTGTTACTTTTTAGTGTAGAGATGTGTCCCTAATGAAATGTGTGTTGCAAACCTTGTTAGGCTTATTGGCATTTGTTCTGTATTTTGGTTTTGGTTTTACACACTACAAGGGCACTGTTGAGCTGAGGTGAGGTGTTTATCTGATTTTGTTTAGACAGGAGTATGCTATAGCATAAACTGTGTGCCTCCATAACAGAGAATTTGCTGTAGCACTCTTCCTTCAGTCTTCCTCATAGCAGGAACCATGAGCACATTTATCAGGCTGGCAATCCTAGCTAGGAAGGCTTAATCACAATTATTTTGACCTTGTGAGAGGTGAATGCCACTGTGTATCTATCAAAATTCACATAATGTGGACCTTTGCACTAAGAGATGTGGAAGACATTGTTTCCAGACTAGAGCTGCTTACCTTTTTTAAGCTGGAGGATTTTTAATGATTACATTTTAATTCTCCTTATTTTACCTGAATAATGAACACTGTAAATATGCAAAATATTTAGACAGTAGTTGAAAAGAATGTTTTCTGACAAATTATGTTAAGCACTGTGTCACAGTTGTGAATAGAAAATCACTGTAAATAAATTTAGAAATTAATAATGTCGGGTCAGTAGAGCATTGTATGTAAGAGACAGATTGCAAGAAAAAACAATTACTCCTACTGCTCAAAGCTTGTTATTGTGAAAAAATAAGGTGGACTTTTGCTATTTTTACAGCATGTTTAGATTTCGCTAACAGCTAATCTAATACAGCTTTCCTAAGAAAGATTGGCATAGCCTTTGTCATGTCTGTTACTTCCTTGATGACAAGAAGGCTGTAAATCATCATTTTTTTCCTACCCATAGACAGAATCAAACACAGCAGATACTTTACTAATTTAAAAGCTAACCCGTTATTAGTAGAAACAAATCATCAAAACCAGTCTACCAGTATGGGTACCTTTGTCTTGACTAATACATATATTATATATATATATATATATATATATATATATATATATATATATATATATACACATATATAGATAGATATACACACACGCACACACAAAATCTTATATTGCCTATGGAAAAAATAGTTACAAATTTCCCTTGATGAAGGCATCATAGGAAGTATGCAAATTACACCTGAAAGGCATACAAGTGTTTCTATTCACTGGCTTTTTTTTTGTAGGTGCTTTTCTCCCTCTACCCTCTAACCATTAAGCCACTCTCCATCAGGCTCAAGTCTGTTCAGTCCTGGCTGGGGAGGAGGCAAGTAGATTTCCTAGAGTAAGAGACATGCATGTAAGTAAAGCTGGTGCTCTAAGTTTAGTGCAGTTACCCCTGCACCAGCCTTATTTATGTATACTAACCCTAACCCTAGCCCTTAGTCCAATTCTAAACCTAATGCGAACATTAATGCTGACCTTAACACTAACCCTAAAACAAATGCTACCACTATCTATAACCCTACCACTAAAGCTAACATTAACCTTATCTCTAACTCTTCCCCTAACCCTAAATATAACGTGAAGATTGCACATTATACTGGGACTCCAAATTAGCTGATTATAGTATTATATAATAGGAAGAGTCCAGAGTACAAACTGAGTGATATCCCGATGACAGCTGTAAAAAAAGAAATATTAGGAAGAAGTTCATAGCTTCATAGGTTTATAAGTTCATAAGTTCTTACTAAGCTTACAGCCAAAAGAGAGCATCAAAAAGCTCAGCCCCATCACCCAGTACTGGTGGGAGATTAGCAGTGTCCCCAATTATGTAGACATTCTCCACATATTCTTGTTGAAAATTTTCAGTCACCTATCCAGTCATCTAGACTGGTTGTAAAGGTTGTTAGACAAGTACTCTGTTTGTCTGGAAAGGCAGGCTATTCCAGACAGGGAAGATATACTGAGGAAGGTATCTGTGATGCCATCTGGTATTGTTGATGTGATAACATAGATTTATGTCTTCAGGATGCGTACTTGCTTTACCATTTAAAACAAAGCTCTTCACTGACCACATTCAAGCTTATAGTGGATCAGTGACTGAGAAATAGGAAATTTACCCCAGGACTACCCTCTGTACAACTAATGGGCGGAGGCAGCTCCTAACTGCTTTATCCCAATTCATGGGTCCCCTCCAGATATCTATGTTTTGATCTGGTAATCACCAGCAGCGTAATAAATAAATATAAATCTTGGAAAGGGTGAGGTTAATCTAAATTCCAATAGGATAAGTTAATTTTAAGCTCCAAATGCGATAATTAGCTAGTCTAAAAATGGACTGCAAGGACAGAAACCCTAGTACTAACCTATGAAGAAGTGTAAACATGGAAAGCTAAGCAATACCAGGTCAAAGGGCATATTTGTTTTCTTAATTCCTCATACTCTTCATTGTTGTCTCAAAGCCAGATGTTCCCCAATTCAATTCATGGCTAGGGTATCTTCTGTGCGGTTTCTGCATATCCTCTCATGTTTCTATGGCTTCAGGTGCTCCAGATTCCCCCCACATTCCAAAGTTATGCAGTAGGTGGACTGGACACTCTGAACTGGTCATAAGTGTGAGTTTGCTTGCGGGTGTGTGGTGTGGAAGAGCTACCATGGCAGGGCTAGCCACCCAGCAGTGTCAGCCTTGGCTCTATATGATTGTCACTGTTGAGATGACACCCCAATTCCATGTGCAAAAATGGAAAACGGGGTTGTGGATGGATGGATGGATGGATGGATGGATGGATGGATGGATGGATGGATGGATGGATTCAGCTTTGCCAGTCTTACTCAGATACATATTTTCAGTTAGGTCACTGAATGAGGCAAAAAAAATTATTAAACATGCTCACCAAATATTATTTTAATGTACCTCAATTTATATTTTAGAAGAACCTTTATACCTTGATATTTAATATTCCTCAGAAGTTTTTCTAAAGTAATGTGCCTTCTCACATACCTCACCCATCTTGTCTGAATGTTTGTAACATCTGCTATTACAAAGCACATCCATTTGTTTTATGTAATTGTAATTTGTTAGCTTAATGAAAATGTAATCTTGATTGCTATTATGTTGTAATCTCTTTAGCAATGGAGCTTTTCTCCCCTGGCCTCCACTGAAAAGAGACACTTTTTGACTTAGTGAGACATTCATGGTAAACTAATGTCACATAAATAAATAAAGGGCTATCTAATAATAAATCCCAAATCCCCTCAATTTCAGCCATTTATTTGGAACTTGTATCCAGCTAGATTACCAGCAAATAATAACAATTAAAAGGAACCAATAGAGACTGGAGCACTTTTGGCTGCAGAAAAATGTCCAGTTTTAGTTTTTCTGTGAAGTGCAGACCTAACTCCATTTCAGAAGTATGCCCTGCAGATAAGGTACAAACTTAAGAAATACTTGATGTAGCTTCAGGGCGTCTCTTGCCTTACCAGCTAACATATTCCATCAGTTACTATAAAAAGGTAGAGAGACCTAATAAGGTAGCTGACGGCTGTTTAAGCATGATAATAGACTGTGCAGAGCTCCAAGTTTAAAAAAAAAACAGAGAAAGATTCTGAGAAAAGACTCAATGCTGCTGCAAGTGAAACATTACTGTATGTAATGCAAAAATTAAATTAGTTTCTGTGAATGGTATCTGTCACAAAGTGTTAAGTTCAATACTTCTAAAAACATTACAAAAGCTATTTACAAAAACATATTTGAAGTTTATCTACAAGTAATGAAAATAAAGATAAACAAAATATATGTTTTATGATGTTGATGATATGACTACAAACATTTGCATGTTTCCTTTGCCAAACTGTTGCATTACAAAATGTTATTATTGATGTTCAGATGCTAAAAATGGCTAAAGCACCCGGATAAACAGTAGTACTTATATAATGATCTAGTTAATCGCATGGATTACTTATTGCTATTAATAGACGAACATTCCAGATTCCCCAATGCAGAGCTTATAGAAACCTGTCAGCCACTACTGTGATCCTACTTTTAGACAAGATTTTCTCACTATTTGCCATACTAACTCTAATTAAGTCTGATGATAGTCTTCTTTAACTGCAGTCTAAAGCTCCTAATTATAATATTGAAACTGTCCATGACAATCCATCCTTTTATAAAGAGGTGAAACGAAGAGTTAAGTGTTTTAGATGGTTTACAACTTTCAAAAGTATCAGAAAGTGTTAACGATGAAGAACGCATCATTATTGAACAGTACATCACCCACACGGTATAATGTTGGCTCTTCACATCCTGATGATTTTTCTTCATCTCCAGAGCCACAATTAAAATCATCTGACTCAATAGTTTCTAACAACAGTTAGAATACACCTAATACTCCAGTCAGATAAATACTCATTTTGGAGAGTCACGACTTAAATCAGCTAGAATGGTATTAGCTGATCTCGTTAGGGACTGGGCAGCTGCATCTTCTTTACCTGGATGGAAACTTCTAGACAGTTTTAGAATGTTAAATAACTTAGAGATATTCCAAAATCCAAACATAAAATTCTACATGTAGATGCTAATGATCAGTTACACACCTCTAATCAATCATATGAAATGTTTGGTACTTGAAATTTTGTAGAATTTAGAAACAGAAAAATGATAAATTGCTCTGTGAAATGCTGCCATCATTAAAATGGGCTCATTTATTTTTATTTTATTTTTATTATTTATTTTATTTAAATTTGTTGACCGGGAGTGTCCGACTGGATGTAGGTCCATTTTCAGCGGAGGCCCAGGGAGAAAAGCTCCACAGTTAAAATAAACAGACAGTAGTTACATTGGCTTGGATTACATAGTGATTAACAATTTAACATAGCAATTACTTACAACATATTTACAGATGAAGAACATAGTACATCAGTAGACAACTAGAATCTTTATCTGTGAAGTACATAACAGACATTAACAAATGTTACAATGAGAAGTTCCTGCTGTATAATAAGTACTAGGCTTATGAGCATCTGAGCTTGCTATAATCAAGGTAGTTAGTGGAGTGGAAAGAAAGGTAGTAGTTGGATGGGGTGGATGATATTAGAGTGGGAGTTGCAAGGGCATAGCCAGCCTGTTTTTAGGTGCGCTTTTAGTAAAGTTTTGAAGTGGGTGCATGATGGTACAGAGGTAATTGCGGGTGGGAGTGAGTTCCATAATTTGGCTATGGCGCAAGAGAATAGTGCTTCACCAGCAGAGTTATTGGCTTTAGTGATCTGCAAGTGATTTTTGTTGCTGGATCTTAGTGGTCTGGTGGTGCGATAGGGTTGGAGTAGATTCTGGAGGGATGGGACATTTAGTGGATGGTTTACTAGTTTGTGGGCGAGTGAGAGTTGATACCACTGAAGGAGGTGAGGGAGTTCAAGCCAGCCCAGTTCAGCAAGTGAGAGACAGTGGTGACTACGGTAGGATGCCCCTGTGGCGAATTTGGTGATTTTGTTGTAGCAGGTCTCTAGCTTGTTTAGATCGCATTGCCTTAGGTTGGTATATATTGGAGAGGCATAAAGTAGGGTGGAGATAAGGTGGGAATTTGCTATTGAAATCTTTGCTGCTTTGGTGAGAAATTGCTTATATCTGTATAACGCTCCTAGTTTTTTGTGGACTTTTTTATGGTCATGGATATGTGAATGTCAAATTTTAGTTTATTGTCTATTTCCACTCCTAGCAATTTGGTGTGTTCAGTTGGGTATATAGTGGTGTTGTCTTTTGCTGTGATGTTAAAGTGAGAGTTGTTTTGAGTATGTTTGGTGGGTTGGAAGATGAGTAGTTTAGTTTTGTTTGGGTTGAGTATTAATTGGGTATCAGATAACCATGTTTCAACAGAGGAAAAGGCTTCCTGTGTGACTTTTGCAGTTTTGGTAGGGACTGGGCTGAGCAGATGATGGTTGAGTCATCTGCGTATTGTATGAGTGTGCCATGTTTGGTGGCAGAGGCTAGATTATTGGTTTAAACAGAGAAGAGTAGGGGTCCAAGGATGGATCTTTGGGGAACCCCTATGGAGACAGGTAGTTGGGGAGATATGTCATTATGCCATACAATGGATTGTTGGCGGTCAGACAGGTAACTCTGAAACCAGTTGGTGACTGATTGTGAGAAGGATAGGTTACTGAGGACAGAGATAAGTTGTTTATGTGGGACCATGTCAAATGCTTTAGATAGGTCTAGGAAAGTAGCAGAGGAGAGATAGCCATTGTTTTTTATGCTGAAGGATAGTGTTAGTAAAGGAGAGTAAGGCAGTGGTGGTGCTATGGTTTGGTCGGAAACCATGCTGAGTATTGGAAAGGAGGTTGTTAGTAAGGAGGTAGTCTGAGACCTGAGAGTGTATGCATCTTTCTAGTATTTTGGAGAGTGAAGAGAATAGCTATGGGGCGGTAATTGGTTAGTTCTGCGGAGGGTCCGCCTTTGTGGAGGGAAATTATATGTGATACTTTCCACAGTGTGGGAATGTAACTTTCTGACAGAGATCGGTTAATCAAGATGGATACTGGGTAGGCCAGAGCATCAGCTGTGATTTGTAGGTATTCACTTGGGAGGTTGTCTGCTGCTAATTTGATGGGTTTAAGTTTAGTTAAGAGTTTTTTTTATGTTGGAGGTAGGTACAGGAGAAAAAGAGAAGGCAGTGGGGAGATTACTAGTTGAAGTTGTGGGTTGGATAGGGGGGGGTTGTGTTTTTTAGCTAGTGATAGTATGGTTTGGGTGAAGTGTGTGTTGAATGAGGTAGCAATATTTTCTGAGGAGTGAGGGATGTTAGGAGGAGGGGTACTGACTTTACCTGGGTGGAGGATGGAGTTTATGGAGGACCAGAATTGTTTGGGGCTGTGTTGTGAGGAGTCTAGGGCAGACTGGTAGTATTGGAATTTGTCCTGTTTTATTAGCTTTTGACTCTATTGCGTAGTTCTAGGAATTTCTGTCTAGTTGAGGGGTTTTGGTTTTGCCAGTGCTCCCAGGCTTTATCCCTGTTTTTCATTTCTGACTTAGTGGTTTTCTGTAGCCATGGGGAGGGTTGTGCTTTGGTTCTGGAAAATCTTATGAGGGCATGGTAATTAAGGATGTTCAGGAAGGTAGTATTAAAATATTCAACTGCGTCATCTAGACTAAGGTACTTTAGAGGATGCCAGTTACATTCTTTGAGGGATGAGATGAATGTGAGTGGGTTAAAGTTTAGTTTTTTACGTATTTGACGGTAGCTGACAGGTTTAGCTTGGTATAGGTATTTTTTGAGTAGGAATGTTGGGGAGTGATCACTGAGGCTATCTGATAAGCTGCCTGTTATATATGACTGGGGGCTCTTACTGACTAGTATCCAATCCAGGGTAGTGTGCTTGCTGGAGTTTTTATTTATTCTGGTTGGCGACTGGACTAGTTGGGTGAAGTCATGAAGGTGTACATGATGGGTTGGATTGTTGCCAGAACAGGATTGCCAGTCAATATTGAAAACACCTAAAATGATAGTTTCTTGGGGGAGATGGTGGGTAGACCAGCTGAGGAGGTTTTCTAGTGGAGGGATGTTTTGGCCAGGTGGGAAGTAGCATCCAATTATGTTGATGGTTTTATTTTGGTTTATTTTGAGGTTGGTATATATTATTTCTTCATTGCCTATTTGTGGAGCTGATGATTTTAAGATCTGGATGTTTAGATGCTGTTTAAATATTATAGCTACACCACCTCCTTTTTTGTTTAGCCAGTCTACTCTTAGTATGCCATAACCTGTAGGGAGTATTTGCTCACTGGTAATGTGAGGTTTTAGCCAGGTTTCTGTCAGGATGACTATATCTGGGGAGTACAAGTCTATGGTGGCATGGAGTTCATGGACTTTGTTGGATATACTTCTAATATTTAGGCTTAGTAGAAGGAAGTCACTTGGCTTTCTATTGGCTGTAATATGGGAGAAGTTGTGGTTTCTAGTCTGATTATGAGGATTGGGGTTGGAGATGGTAGGGCCAGGGTTGGGGTGGATGTCTCCACGTAGGGCTAGTTTTGATATGCATGAGATTATTAGTTTTTTTCAGTTTTTGAATGTGTTTGTTTATAAGGGAATCTTTATGATTGTGCTCTGTGTGTAATAGGTATGGTGGGAGGGTTACTATGTTAAGTTGTAGGGATGCTTTATGTTTGAGTAATATAGTTGGTAGAATATGTGGGAGGTGCATAGGGATGGTTCTTGAGCTGGTGGGAGGGGAGCTGAGTGTGGGTGAGACATGAGTAGTGGTGTGATTAGTAGTACAGTGGTAGTGGTTGAGTGGGGGAATGATGGAGCTTTGGTAGGATGTAAGATATGCAAGGAGAGTGCATGCAGTGAGCATAGGTAAGGTATGCTTGTACATGTTAGTTGAGGAGGTGTGATAGTAGTGGGAAGATGAAGGAGGTAGTGTTGGGTTAGTGCTGTGGTTGGCTATTGGAAAGATGGGAGGGGTTTGAGTGCAATAAAGGTGGGACCACTGGGGGCGGGAGGGAATATGGGGCAGGGTGGGGAGCAAAGCAGGTAGAAACCCTGTTAGTTGCTCGTATGAGGGGGCTGGAAACAATCAGTTAACAGAGTTAACTGATAAATGTACATATGATAGTGACAAGGGTGGTTGTAGTTTTAAAAATGGTGCCTGCCACAGGTAATATTTATTAACTTTGGGATTGTCTTAAGGTAATAAACAGGGAAGGGGGAGGGGAGAACAAGGGTGTGAGAAGGCAGTTCGTTGTACTGCTGCTAATGAGCCAAAGCAAAGACAAGTATGTGTTAAGAAACAATCACAATTGACCACGGACTGCTCTGAAACTGTAAGTCATTTCTTAATTTCTCAGGTGGAAAAACAGGATAACATTGTATCAGTAGGCTACTGTGGTCACAGTTTAAAGTAACAAACACACAGTATTGATCAGTTATGGATACTATTTGCTAACAGAAGGGAATAAGAGAAAGTGGAAGATGTGTGTGTGTGTGTGTGTGTGTGTGTGTGTGTGTGTGTGTGTGTGTGTGTGTGTGTGTGTGTGTGTCTGTGTGTGTCTGTGTGTGTCTGTGTGTGTGTCTGTGTGTGTGGTGGGGGGGGGGGGGGCTGCTTACAAGCCAAAGCAGTGTGCTCTCCAGGGAAAAATGAATATTGGCTCAAACAGGTAGACACATACTCAAAGTTAACTGTAGCTGTTTGCAGACAGTTCAGACCCGGACTGCGCTTTTCTTACAAGAATGATAAAGGTGGTACCGCAGCTGAATACTTAAGAGTGGTGTTAGGTTCAAAGTTAACTGTAGCTGTTTGCAGACAGTTCAGACCTGGACTGCGCTTTTCTTACAAGGATGATAAAGGTGGTACCGCAGTTGAATACATATGAGTGGTGTTAGGTTCAAAGTTAACTGTAGCTGTTTGCAGACAGTTCAGACCTGGACTGCGCTTTTCTTACAAGAATGATAAAGATGGTACGACAGTTGAATACTTAAGAGTGGTGTTAGGTTCAAAGTTAACTGTAGCTGTTTGCAGACAGTTCAGACCTAGACTACGCTTTTCTTACAAGAATGATAAAGGTGGTACCGCAGTTGAATACTTAAGAGTGGTGTTAGGTTCAAAGTTAACTGTAGCTGTTTGCAGACAGTTCAGACCTGGACTGCGCTTTTCTTACAAGAATGATAAAGGTGGTACCGCAGTTGAATACTTAAGAGTGGTGTTAGGTTCAAAGTTAACTGTAGCTGTTTGCAGACAGTTCAGACCTGGACTGCGCTTTTCTTACAAGAATGATAAAGGTGGTACCGCAGTTGAATACTTAAGAGTGGTGTTAGGTTCAAAGTTAACTGTAGCTGTTTGCAGACAGTTCAGACCTGGACTGCGCTTTTCTTACAAGAATGATAAAGGTGGTACCGCAGTTGAATACTTAAGAGTGGTGTTAGGTTCAAAGTTAACTGTAGCTGTTTGCAGACAGTTCAGACCTGGGCTGTGGTTTTCTTACAAGAATGATAAAGATGGTACGACAGTTGAATACTTAAGAGTGGTGTTAGGTTCAAAGTTAACTGTAGCTGTTTGCAGACAGTTCAGACGTGGACTGCGCTTTTCTTACAAGAATGATAAAGGTGGTACCGCAGTTGAATACTTAAGAGTGGTGTTAGGTTGGAGAGACACTGAGCTCCTCATGGGGCCTGTAGCAGAGTGGATTGTTATATTATATTTATTATTATTATATGTCATTATATGCTCACCAAAGCCTATAACATTAACACATGGCTGAGACAATTATGCATAGTAAATCTGGTTCATTTAATAACAGTTTAGGAAGACAGTTTTAATGATAAATGCCTTTTTAAAAAGGATGGTTTATATCTCAATCACTATGGGGCTGGATATCTAAGTAGCAAAATCAGAGAAGTATAAGCTCTTTTATTAGGGAACAACAGTACATGTACAGTAAATGTGAAAAAAAGAAGACATCTGATTACCTTACAAACTGCATTTACTATAATGTCTTATGTTGCTTGTACTTACTGAAAAAGTCAGCATTGCAGCAATAGTTGTGGTATGGGATACAAGGGACCTCTACAAAACACAAAGAGCCAGCACAATTGACCTCAAAATAACTTTGTATTCACAAATACATACAGCAAACAGACCGGTTTCGGCTGGATAAACACAGCCTTCCTCAGTGTGAAAAGCACCAAACAAATAGTATGCTGTTTAAATACTATACAGCCATTTCCCATTGGTGGAATACTCATAAATATTCATTAAGTCCTGGTGGGAATAAACCCCCTAACTTGATGATCCACTTTCTTTCTTTATTATTTAGAATATTGTGCCATTCAGTTTTATTAAGGCGATTACCATGAATAACATCAATCACCATAAAATTAAACTGTGCAGTGGGATGCAATAAATGATGTTTATATAAAGCATTTGTGATTTTTTTGTGTTTAATATTACTCATATGTTCTGAAATCCGTGATCTTAGCGGGCGAGACGTCTGTCCTATGTAGAAAGCTCCACAGTGGCAAGTAGCAAGGTAAACAACCCAATCATTGCTACAATTGGCAAAAAAGCCTGCATCATAAACCCTGGAGCAATTTCTACTAGAAAAAGCCTTATGGAGGGATGGGACATTTAGAGGATGGTTTACTAGTTTGTGGGCGAGTGAGAGTTGATACCACTGAAGGAGGTGAGGGAGTTCAAGCCAGCCCAGTTCAGCAAGTGAGAGACAGTGGTAACTACGGTAGGATGCCCCTGTGGCGAATTTGGCGATTTTGTTGTAGCAGGTCTCTAGTTTGTTTAGATCGCATTGCCTTAGGTTGGTATATATTGGAGAGGCATAAAGTAGGGTGGAGATAAGGTGGGAATTTGATATTGAAATCTTTGCTGCTTTGGTGAGAAATTGCTTATATCTGTATAACGCTCCTAGTTTTTTGTGGACTTTTTTTATGGTCTTGGATATGTGAATGTCAAATTTTAGTTTATTGTCTCTTTCCACTCCTAGCAATTTGGTGTGTTCAGTTGGCTATATAGTGGTGTTGTCTTTTGCTGTGATGTTAAAGTGAGAGTTGTTTTGAGTATGTTTGGTGGGTTGGCAGATGAGTAGTTTAGTTTTGTTTGGGTTGAGTATTAATTGGGCATCAGATAACCATGTTTCAACAGAGGAAAAGGCTTCCTGTGTGACTTTTTGCAGTTTTGGTAGGGACTGGGCTGAGCAGATGATGGCTGAGTCATCTGCGTATTGTATGAGTGTGCCATGTTTGGTGGCAGAGGCTAGATTATTGGTTTAAACAGAGAAGAGTAGGGGTCCAAGGATGGATCTTTGGGGAACCCCTATGGAGACAGGTAGTTGGGGAGATATGTCATTATGCCATACAATGGATTGTTGGTGGTCAGACAGGTAACTCTGAAACCAGTTGGTGACTGATTGTGAGAAGGATAGGTTACTGAGGACAGAGATAAGTTGTTTGTGTGGGACCATGTCAAATGCTTTAGATAGGTCTAGGAAAGTAGCAGAGGAGAGATAGCCATTGTTTTTATGCTGAAGGATAGTGTTAGTAAAGGAGAGTAAGGCAGTGGTGGTGCTATGGTTTGGTCGGAAACCATGCTGAGTATTGGAAAGGAGGTTGTTAGTAAGGAGGTAGTCTGAGACCTGAGAGTGTATGCATCTTTCTAGTATTTTGGAGAGTGAAGAGAGAATAGCTATGGGGCGGTAATTGGTTAGTTCTGTGGAGGGTCCGCCTTTGTGGAGGGGAATTATATGTGATACTTTCCATAGTGTGGGAATGTAACTTTCTGACAGAGATCGGTTAATCAAGATGGATACTGGGTAGGCCAGAGCATCAGCTGTGATTTGTAGGTATTCACTTGGGAGGTTGTCTGCTGCTAATTTGGTGGGTTTAAGTTTAGTTAAGAGTTTTTTATGTTGGAGGTAGGTACAGAAGAAAAAGAGAAGGCAGTGGGGAGATTACTAGTTGAAGGTGTGGGTTGGAGGGGAGGGGGTTGTGTTGTTTAGCTAGTGATAGTATGGTTTGGGTGAAGTGTGTGTTGAATGAGGTAGCAATATTTTCTGAGGAATGAGGGATGTTAGGAGGAGGGGTACTGACTTTACCTGGGTGGAGGATGGAATTTATGGAGGACCAGAATTGTTTGGGGCTGTGTTGTGAGGAGTCTAGGGCAGACTGGTAGTATTGGAATTTGTCCTGTTTTATTAGCTTTTTGACTCTATTGCGAAGTTCTAGGAATTTCTGTCTAGTTGAGGGGGTTTTGGTTTTGCCAGTGCTCCCAGGCTTTCTCCCTGTCTTTCATTTCTGACCTAGTGGTTTCTTGTCGCCATCGGGAGGGTTGTGCTTTTGGTTCTGGAAAATCTTATGGGGCATGGTAATTAAGGATGTTCAGGAAGGTAGTATTAAAAATTCAACTGCGTCATCTAGACTGAGGTACTTTAGAGGATGCCAGTTACATTCTTTAAGGAATGAGATGAATGTGAGTGGGTTAAAGTTTAGTTTTTTACGTATTTGATGGTAGAGGACAGGTTTAGCTTGGTATAGGTATTTTTTGAGTAGGAATGTTGGGGAGTGATCACTGAGGCTATCTGATAAGCAGCCTGTTATATATGACTGGGGGCTCTTACTGACTAGTATCCAATCCAGGGTAGTGTGCTTGCTGGAGTTTTTATTTATTCTGGTTGGCGACCAGACTAGTTGGGTGAAGTCATGAAGGTGTACATGATGGGTTGGACTGTTGCCAGAACAGGATTGCCAGTCAATATTGAAAACACCTAAAATGAGAGATGGTGGGTAGACCAGCTGAGGAGGTTTTCTAGTGGAGGGATGTTTTGGCCAGGTGGGAAGTAGCATCCAATTATGTTGATGGTTTTATTTTGGTTTATTTTGAGGTTGGTATATATTATTTCTTCATTGCCTATTTGTGGAGCTGATGATTTTAACATCTGGATGTTTAGATGCTGTTTAAATATTATAGCTACACCACCTCCTTTTTTGTTTAGCCGGTCTACTCTTAGTATGCCGTAACCTGTAGGGGAGTATTTGCTCACTGGTAATGTGAGGTTTTAGCCAGGTTTCTGTCAGGATGACTATATCTGGGGAGTACAAGTCTATGGTGGCATGGAGTTCATGGACTTTGTTGGATATACTTCTAATATTTAGGCTTAGTAGAAGGAAGTCACTTGGCTTTCTATTGGCTGTAATATGGGAGAAGTTGTGGTTTCTAGTCTGATTATGAGGATTGGGGTTGGAGATGGTAGGGCCAGGGTTGGGGTGGATGTCTCCACTTAGGGCTAGTTTTGATATGCATGAGATTATTAGTTTTTCAGTTTTTGAATGTGTTTGTTTATAAGGGAAACTTTATGATTGTGCTCTGTGGGTAATAGGTATGGTGGGAGGGTTACTATGTTAAGTTGTAGGGATGCTTTATGTTTGAGTAATATAGTTGGTAGAATATGTGGGGGTGCATAGGGATGGTTCTTGAGCTGGTGGGAGGGAGCTGAGTGGGTGAGACATGAGTAGTGGTGTGATTAGTAGTACAGTGGTAGTGGTTGAGTGGGGGAATGATGGAGCTTTGGTAGGATGTAAGATATGCAAGGAGAGTGCATGCAGTGAGCATAGGTAAGGTCTGCTTGTACATGTTAGTTGAGGAGGTGTGATAGTAGTGGGAAGATGAAGGAGGTAGTGTTGGGTTAGTGCTGTGGTTGGCTATTGGAAAGATGGGAGGGGTTTGAGTGCAATAAAGGTGGGACCACTGGGGGCAGGAGGGAATATGGGGAAGGGTGGGGAGCAAAGCGGGTAGAGACCCTGTTATTTGCTCATATGAGGGGGCTGGAAACAATCAGTTAACAGAGTTAACTGATAAATGAACATATGATAGTGACAAGGGTGGTTGTAGTTTTAAAAATGGTGCCTGCCACAGGTAATATTTATTAACTTTGGGATTGTCTTAAGGTAATAAACAGGGAAGGGGGAGGGGAGAACAAGGGTGTGAGTAGGCAGTTCTTTGTACTGCTGCTAATGAACCAAAGCAAAGACAAGTATGTGTTAAGAAACAATCACAATTGACCACGGACTGCTCTGAAACTGTAAGTCATTTCTTAATTTCTCAGGTGGAAAAACAGGATAACCTTGTATCAGTAGGCTACTGTGGTCACAGTTTAAAGTAACAAACACACAGTATTGATCAGTTATGGATACTATTTGCTAACAGAAGAGAATAAGAGAAAGTGGAAGATGTGTGTGTGTGTGTGTGTGTGTGTGTGTGTGTGTGTGTGTGTGTGTGTGTGTGTGTGTGTGTGTGTGTGGGCTGCTTACAAGCCAAAGCAGAGTGCTCTCCAGGGAAAAATGAATATTGGCTCAAACAGGTAGACACATACTCAAAGTTAACTGTAGCTGTTTGCAGACAGTTCAGACCTGGACTGCGCTTTTCTTACAACAATGATAAAGGTGGTACCGCAGTTGAATACTTAAGAGTGGTGTTAGGTTCAAAGTTAACTGTAGCTGTTTGCAGACAGTTCAGATGCGGACTGTGCTTTTCTTACAAGAATGATAAAGGTGGTACCGCAGTTGAATACTTAAGAGTGGTGTTAGGTTCAAAGTTAACTGTAGCTGTTTGCAGACAGTTCAGACCTGGGCTGTGCTTTTCTTACAAGAATGATAAAGGTGGTACCGCAGTTGAATACTTAAGAGTGGTGTTAGGTTCAAAGTTAACTGTAGCTGTTTGCAGACAGTTCAGACCTGGCTGTGGTTTTCTTACAAGAATGATAAAGGAGGTACTGCAGTTGAATACTTAAGAGTGGTGTTAGGTTCAAAGTTAACTGTAGCTGTTTGCAGACAGTTCAGACCTGGACTGCGCTATTCTTACAAGAATGATAAAGGAGGTACTGCAGTTGAATACTTAAGAGTGGTGTTAGGTTGGAGAGACACTGAGCTCCTCATGGGGCCTGTAGCAGAGTGGATTGTTATATTATATTTATTATTATATGTCATTATATGCTCACCAAAGCCTATAACATTAACACATGGCTGAGACAATTATGCATAGTAAATCTGGTTCATTTAATAACAGTTTGGGAAGACAGTTTTAATGATAAATGCCTTTTTAAAAAGGATGGTTTATATCTCAATCACTATGGGGCTGGATATCTAAGTAGCAAAATCAGAGAAGTATAAGCTCCTTTATTAGGGAACAACAGTACATGTACAGTAAATGTGAAAAAAAAAGAAGACATCTGATTACCTTACAAACTGCATTTACTATAATGTGTTATGTTGCTTGTATTTACTGAAAAAGTCAGCATTGCAGCAATAGTTGAGGTATGGGATACAAGGGACCTCTCCATTCCTGGATATAATAAGTGCACATGTTTAAGAAAAAACTCAAATGGTAGTGGAATCCTATTGCTAATACTTGAATCCATGAAGGTAAGACCAATAACACCTAAATAAATCCCAATCCCTCCGAGCTACATGCTCTAGGGACCTAAACCTTGTCACCACAATAAACAGGACACGCTGGAGGGATGGAGTCCTGTCCCATAGACTTCCTATACTCTGAAACAAGTTACCCATCTATGTCAAGCAAAGTTCTTCATTAGCACTCTTCAAGAAAAATCTTGATGAGTGGATGGGAAATAGGAAATACACCCCGGAGATCACTTATGTGTCTCTGCTCGACAGTGGCACAGGAAAATAACTTTCTTGGGTGGCGTAAGCTATGGAACCTTGCTGGCTAGGCTTACGCAGACCCTTAGGCCGATAGCCTAGAACCTACCTATGAACCTATGAACCTATAAATTTTAGTAGATGAAATACTTCATGTAAGGAGCTATGGCAAAATACACCTGGCTGTTTGTTTGTTATCAAAGCCCATCAATAAATCTTGGTACACACTATTCTTTTACTAAAAGTAAGTGTACTAGTGGATCATAAAAGCATAGTACTCAGTGATGACCTCAACAGTCGAAAGATTAAATGGACAATTTATACCTCAGGCAAGCATTTTGAAGAACAATTCCCGAATTTCTTTAAATAGTATCCAGGGACTTGTTAATCAGAACACTAAACAGTAGTATTTACTAGACATTATAGCCAGCACTGTTAATTTAGTAGGTCTCTCAGTGCCACTATTCCTTTAGCTTATTTTGGCCACAATGTGATTCCCTTTACATTGAATAACATATAGCAACAAAACAAATTGGTCAAAAAATATGATTATGGTCAAATGAATTATTCAGTAGTACATAAGAGTTTGGTATCAGTTGTCTGAGATCTAGTCCTTTAAACAAATGCATAGATTGTGGTCATAGGATACTGAACGTAATTCTTTTCAGCTCTGTTGAAACAAAGATCTCTTTTCCGTTGGTGGAGTAACAAACTAAATATGTTATACATACCAAAAAACAAGGTGTTTCAATTCTATAAACAGTATCCTACACAAAGAAAAAATAAAATAAACTTGAACAGATTGACAAACTTTCTTCAAAGTAAACTAAAAGATGAGAAGGCAAAGTATGAAATGTGTCTGGCCTGCATTGATGGCAAGAAGGAGCTCTATAAATGCATAAACTCACAAAACAAAAAACAATCATCTTTTTGCCTATTAGTTGACAAAAATGAAATCTTAAATGACCTGAAAGAAACTGCATATAACTTTAAGAAGTACTTTACTGAATTGAGTGATTGTGGGACAAACCTCAGGGAATTAGATTTAAATGAAGAACGCTTAAGTTCTAGTGCTTGTCCCAAAATAATTGACACAATAGCTAATGCTTCAAAGACAACCAAAGTTAAAAACGTTATGGGATCTGGTCACCTGTCAGCTGTATTCCTTAAAATCATATCTGAGAACTTACTGCCATTTCTATGTAACACAGACAATAACTACAGAAGACCGCTACTGTCCTGCAAATATGGAAAACACCCAACATGCATTTTCAAGGGAGGTTGCTGAACAGAAGTTAATAATTATAGACCTAGTAGTCTAACAGCTGGTTTAGTAAGTCTTTTGAGTGATGCCTACTTGACTTGCTTCATGAACGTTGCCCAATATGGTTTTGTCTGCAAAATACACTAAATAACCTTGTAGAATTTTATGATGTTGTGATAATGACAACTGATTTGGACCTAACAGCAGATGTGGTCTTTCTGGCCTTTGCTAAATCATTTGACTCTTTACCCTACTTTGCAATGTACTCTGACAAAAAATAATAATACAAATCCATACAGTATGAAACAGATCATGAATTGGTTAAAGGGAAGAACATAAGTACTGATCAGAGGTACTTAAAAACATCCAGTGAAAGTTGGAGTTATTCAAGAGTTGGTTCTGAGTCCTATATTTTCAATGTATTTTTTTACAGAAAAACGCCAAGAGCTAAAAAGTGCTAGACAGGGAAATTCTGAAGAAGTCTAAGTATGGTTAGATGAAAGCGCTTAACAAAGTGTAATAAAGAGTAGATATATTTTTTACTTCAACATTGACTTGCAGCATCTTGATTCCATCTTCAGGGGAATTGCCTTTTGGTGTTTTTACATAGTTGTGGACTGTTTCCCTGTTGTTGGACATTTACTAGACAGGGAAATACAGTAATGAGTGTAAGTAGTATGTATTGTTGAATCAAATGACAATTATGGAACACTAAATCATTATTTATCAGATATATTTGACTGGACAAAAGGTATTTGTTTAAAATTTAACATGAACAAGTGTAAATGTATGATTTTTAGTTGGGGTAAAATCAATTCTCATATAATATTGGCAAATAAAGAGCTACAGATTACATAATTTTATAAGGATTTGTGAAAATTTATCAGCAATGATTTAAAGTTTAATAAACATGCTGCTGAAATAAAATGCAAATGTATGAGGCAATTTGTGGTAATGCTAAAAATACATCAATCAGGGAAGAAACTAAATTTGTTGAGCTGTATAAAATCTACAGGACAATCAAAGATAATAATACATTTTGCTTATATTCAAATAAGCAACTACAGATGTTGGAAGAAGGAGTTTACTAGATTTATACCACTGGTTTGCCACCTGGGTTATCAATAAAGGTGTTTAAAATTAAATATTTTCACAGTTTAGTATCAACACTACAAAAGCAGATTTATTTTCATATGCAAAGTTTTTTAATATGACTTTTTTGTAAAGCATTCTGGACCTAGATATATACATAAATCTTATCATATTTAGATACAGAATGCTAACTTTACAATAAAGTTAAACTTAAAAGATGACTTTGTGACTGGGTTTACAACACAAACTTAAGGGAGTCAGAGCTCGTGCATGGCACCAGACCTGATCACTGGTAATTAAATATATGAACTTATAAAGCTTGTGATACGTAATTAAGAAAAGAGTAATTCCATTATAATCTCAAGTTAATGGCATTGTGTGGAAGGTATTTTTGAATAATATAAAAAAAGTTGTACAAATACCCAGTATTAAAAGGGTACCAAGAAAACACATTCAATTTTTATATTTAGATTAATCAATGTGTCTAAATATCATTACAATTCAGTAAAAAGGTAATATGTTAATTAAACATGCATATAGATAATATTCTGAACTGACATAAACCTGAATTAAAAATCCAATCTGTAAAACTATAGAGTAGATTGTCAAAATGGGATTTTGGGGCAATCAGAGTAGTAGTCTCCTGGATGAAAAATGAATAAAAACCTGGGGATTCCAGGTGCATCCTTGGAACATGCAACATCCCAGTACAGACAGAACACAGTGCCCTAGAATGTCTGTAAGGGACCATGAGCTCTTTAATATAGGGGCAACCCAGATCATGTAGAGCTAGACAGACCAACACCAGAACTTTAAATTTAATATAGGACTGAATCAGCAGCCAGAGTAGTCTCAACAGAACTGGTATATTTGTACTAGGATATACCAGCAGAGCCAGATCCAGCACAAGGCAATCTAGCCAGCTGCTTAGGGCCTTTTGTTGGTTGGGGGCTGACCTGGCCATTAAAAAAAAAAAAAGATTCCCACTGTGCTTAGCTGCTCTGTGTTTGACAAATCCAGTATCTTTTATTAGCTCAAATTTATCTGAATCAATGAGAGACATTTTCTTGGAGCTCCAATCAGAAAACTCAAAGTATTTTGATTTTGCCAAGTACAGACATTGCTGCCATATTGAGGGTATTTCCAGGTACTGAAGTTACAGGGAAATAAATCAAAGTAGAGTGGTCTTCCATAGTTTTTCACAGAGTTGATTGGATATAGTGGACTGTTCCATATTTTCTAGCAGAGAATATGTGTGTGTCTGTCCTCTCACTTGTGTTCCCTTTCATTTTACTCTACTTCTTGACTGATCCATTCTGCCAAAACAAGCCACTGAAAATATGAGTGACCTTGATTCTGATGCATTCTGCCTACCTCCAAGACAACACTGTTTGAATCTTTGGAAACATTTTCAGTTAAATCACTGAGGATTACAGCCAATGCCAGTTATTAGAGTTTCATAGTTTTTCTCATTGAGAAAATGAATAAAAACATCTCTGTTTTTTGCCTCATATGTATGCCCTATGCCTTGTTCATAGGTTCATAGGTTAGTACTAAGCTAACTGCCCTTGCGAGACATTTTAAGCCTAGCCAGTTATCCCCTGTGAGATTCAAACCCTGTACCTTGTGTTTGTAAGGCAAACAATTTAACCATTAGGCCACCCTCCCAACCCTCAACCCAGTCCCAGGTTTACTATCTGGCACCAGTTTCAATAAAGCCTACACTAGGTGTACACTATTCTGAGTGAGCAGACAACACAGACATAACTCACACCTTCTTCCTGCTAATTTTAGTTTTCCTACTGATATTCTTGCAGCTTTAAATATTGTCAGGGATTCATAAAGGTTACCACAAAGTGTAGACTACATGTACACCTAGTGTAATTTTTCTGAGTGACTAGAAAGCACAGAAATATGATAAAAATGTATTGAATACATATTGTGTACTTAGTGTACACTTAGTGTAGGTTTTATTGAATCTGGCCCCTAGTTTACTGACTTGCTCAGTGTCAGGCAAATGAAGCTAAAAAGAACCAAACCATGTACCCTTGACTATGGGAAGTAGCTTATTAAGACCTTAGAGTCTTAATCCACAGTAGTAAATGCAAGACTTTCATTAACTTCTTCACTTTCTTTTAAATCCATGAGGATCACAGTCAATTAATAATGTCAGTCATTAGAGTTTTATGGATATTCTTGTTTAGAAAATGCATTTCAGGTTAGAGTTGATAATAAACCACTTCCTGTAGTCAAAAGTATAGAGTTTGAATCCTTCCACATACATTTTTTTTTTCTTTTGTGACTTTGAGCAAGTCACTCAGACGGTGCTCATAGGTCACCCCTGAAAAGGGACACTTTGTACAGTGAGTTTACCTAGTTAACAAACAGATAATTTGTATCTTTGTGGGCCTTTGTCCCCTCATTATTTTTTGGCTTCATATATAATTCTTGAGCAAAGTAATTGAGAGGTATTTTTGTCCATGCCTTGTAAAATTTGTGGCTTTCTGGCAAACAGTTGTGGACTGCAGTCATTAAATAATGACAGATGTGAGTTACAGTTACATCTCCTTCAGAAAATGCTTACTAATGCAAAGTTTTTTATTGTAGCAACTTTCTAAGTATATAAGACAAACATTTGAAGTCTGTTCCTGATTGTTGGGTCTTTGTCTCTGGGAGTTGTAATTGGTTTCACTGAATGTTCCAGACAGCAGTGAGTTGAGATACAGTAGTTCTGGCCCATTATTTATGAATGTATTCATTCACTTGTTCTCAAGCAGACATACAAGTGTGTGTTTCTGTGTGAGTAACTACTTCATTCCTGCAACCCATAGTAGTTATAGTGTAAACAAAGGATTTCTGTATTGTACTGATATTCGTTTTTTGAGAGTATAGTGTTTGCTTTTTCACTTGATGCCTTGTTCAAAACATCTGAAGTATATTTCAGTTCTTTGTTAAAAACTTGTTTTACATCCTTCTTTATAGCTTTCCTTTCTCTTCACTTACATTTTAACTGAAAAGAAACAATTCTGCCCATTTCCGCACTGCTTAGTTACCCCATCAGTCATGTTTTACTTCTTTGTGCTTGAACCTATTTTCATTGGAACATACATACTTTTATATTTTTTTACTCCCTTGAGTTATGTAAAAGTCCCTTTCTGTTTTTCTTGAGCATACAGTGAATTATGTTATATTCTATCTACAAGTTTTTAACTATTGTCCAAACATCTCCTGTCTGTGCACATCTAGAAATATGGTTTCTAATACTGCAATGCAAGGTCACAAACTATATATGTGGAATAAAGGTGTCCATTGTAATTATGAGGATTATAGCTGTGATTTATTTTTTTAATTTTTCTGTAATGGAATTGCTAATTTGGCAGGATGTATATACTGTCCGTGATTATGGTATTTATAAGTATTCTCCCAATCCAACAAACAAAAATAGGAGTTTGTGTAAAGTGTTAGAGGCATTGTCTGGGGCAGAGCCCCTCTGCACTGGAGGTACAGGGATTCTCTTCCAATAGAGTAAGATTCACTCCAGGTGAACTGGTAGTATATGTTTCTGTGTTTATGTGTTCACACTTAGGGTTTCTAATATATCAGAAGAAGTCGTAGAATTACTTCACTATTTATCCTTTCTCTAGCCATTAATGTCTTTGTCATTATATATAATAGTGCAGCTAAGTAACAGTCACAGAGCAGAGTAGTTTGAAACAGGCTTGTGGATTTCAAACAAACCTTCTTCATATGCAAATGAGGCTCTTGTAAAGCAGTCCTTCTGAAGCTTTGATGTCACCAGAGCAACAGATCAGGAGACAGCAAAAACGGCATGATGTTTTCAGTGCCATGATCTGTTTGTATTCCATTCAGACTTTGCAATAGCTTGAAAACATAACTCACTTTATTTAATTTTTAAGGGCATCCCTTACTCTGCATGAAAAACTGCCATGATCTGTTCTTAAATACATATGTTTCTGCCAAGGAAAATTAACGATTCCAGAAAGCATTCTATCATAGGCACATCATTTTCAGTCAGCGAGAAATGTTTCTCTTTTAAGGCTTTGTCTAAAACACTGTTCATCTGTCCCTGATTTTTTAAGCCCTGCCATTGATGTTTATGGTAGAGGGCTGAGAATAGCTCTAAGAAAACTGTTATAATGCATTTCACACAACTGGTGCCCCTTATAACCTTTATGCATAGCAAAAAAGCTTTTCAAAATGTATCTTCTCATTAGAACATGAGAAAAAAAGAAAGTTTATTTGAGCTGCTTATTTTTAAAAATAAAATAAATCCGTATTTTGTGTGTGAAAATGCCCCCAATGTAATAAGACCTAGTGGCCAGAGGTATTTGGGCTCAAACCCTGTAGCTTTGGTACAGGGTAAAAGGAGAGTAAAGTCCCTAGCCACTACTATTTCTGAGCTTTGCCCAGATTTTTTTGTGCTAAAAGTTGAGAGCTATGGTGAAAACACAATTTATATTCCCCATTATTGGCTTTGTTGTTTGTCCAGGTTTTTTTGTGCTAAGAGGGTGAGAGCTATAGTGAGAAGTGAGAACTGAATTCACTAAATGTTAGACATTAAGTTTCAGTCTTCCTATTTTTCAAACTGCTGATTTAGCATAGTGGTATGTTGCAGTGACTGTAGTATATAGGATTCTGGTTTCAAGACTTGTCAGTAACATGCATGGTAATAGCACAGCATTTTATTCTAGAAACCTTCCAAAATTATACAAGCAATGTTTAAAATGTGTCCCTGGTTTTTGACCTTTTGCCCCCCCAAAAAAGCTTTATTTGAGAATAAGTGCAAGAAGCTGTGCAACATGCCTATGGCATACACTACTGTTTTTCTGTTATTCTGTTTATAGTTTGGGTGTGGAAGTAGTCTTTTATGACAGAAATGTTCTGAACTGAGCAGTTTTGTAATTACTGGTTCATGCATTTTTTTCATTGCCTACAGTACAGCCTACTGGAAAAATGTTCATTCAAACAATAAATTTAAAATGCACTAGTCAATAACAAGTGTGCTGTATTATACAAGGAATATAACTTAGGAAGGTGTATCAAAGAAAAGAACACATGTATGTTTCTTGTTTTGTGTGCAATGGGCAAATGATTTGAAAACAGCCCAAAGGTAATCTTTATCCACCGCTGGCCAGATGCATTTTCTTTGTATGTGGTGTGGGTTTCAATGCTGTTTCAATGAATGCGAGTTTCAAGGGCAGAGAAGTTTTAATGCCAAGTCTGTTTTCATTGTGAGACTGTATTGCTTTGTTTATCAGATGTCTGTTAGTGTTTGTGCATTGATGTGCTGCAAAATGTAAAAATAAAATCCAAATCATTGATTGTAGAAGTAAAGCAGTATGCACACATTAGTTTTTATGGTAAATGGGGCGAAATAGCCAGGTAATAGGACATTGGAATCTGGTGCCATATTTTGGTTGTTTGTTCTTCAGTTTGCGTTTGAAAGTTGGTATCCCACAATTCCATCAGAGTTGGTGGGGTTACATAATTATGTATGCAAATTATATGTTAACCAGCATACAGATTTGTACCTATTTTTCATAGGCCTTGTCCAGATTTTTGATGCTTCCAGGTTGAGAGGTATGGTCCCCTCATTATTTTTGGCTTCATATATAATTCTTGAGCAAAGTAATTGAGAGGTATTTTTGTCCATTCCTTGTAAAATTTGTGGCTTTCTGGCAAATAGTTGTGAATCGCAGTCATTACATAATGACAGACGCGAGTTTCAGATATTGTATCCTTCAGAAAATGCTTACTAATGCAATGTTTTTTATTGTAGCAACTTTCTAAGTATATAAGACAAACATTTAAAGTCTGTTCCTGATTATTGGGTCTTTGTCTCTGGGAGTTGTAATTGATTCCACTGAATGTTCCAGACAGCAGTGAGTTGAGATACAGTAGTTCTGGCCCATTATTTATGAATGTATTCATTCACTTGTTCTCAAGCAGGCATACAAGTGTGTGTCTCTGTGTGCGTAACTACTTCATTCCTGCAACCCATAGTAGTTATAGTGTAAACAAAAAAATTGATTATAGTAAGCAAGTGCATCATCATACGAGCCATGTTTTTGGATATGATCCTTGGCTTCCTTGGTTTTTTTTTTTTTATTTAGCATCTTTTTATAGGCCCACGGGTGTGAAATGAACCATATTGGGATAGAACAATATGTCTGATACTTAGTAAAGACGCCATGTGCAAAATGAGGAAAAGGGAGTTGATGCCAATGATGAGTAAGGCTATGAGTTGTTAATGAGCTGCTTCTTTAACTGAAGGTTTGATTCCCTCATCCTTCATTTAGCAGTTGTATAACTCTGACCAAGTTACTTCACCAGACAGTGCTCCTGGGCTGTCCTTCAAATGTGACACTTGCACCCAGTGGGCTGTCCCAGCCTGTTAGCAAATGTGTTGTGGATTTGTTTTCTGAATCCATGCACCCTTCATATTGATGCAAATCAGTGCTTCATTGTATGTTATTTCATTGAGTCCCTGCACGTCTTGCCATTTAATGGGTTAACAGATGCATTTTCAATAAATGTGAGTTAAAGGGAGGGGGCATTTTCTGTTGCTCATACTAAATCTGTTTTTAGTGTAAGACTGTTTTGTTTTGTTTAGTAAATTGCTGTCACCACTTTTGTTGTAAAATTCAAAATAGTTTTCAATTAAATCTAACTCTCTATTATTGTAAAATTAAAAAAGAAAATAGCATGTGCACTGACAGGTTTGAACAATGTTCTGCAGTAATTGGGGAGAGACAGCCAAGTTATGAAATATCGCTATGGCTACAAGGCAGTAGAACAGTAATGGTGGGACACAGGAGGCAATTGTTAAGAGTGCAAATTGTTAGGGGGCGTGATTGAGAGGCTATCAGATGGCAGAAACTTTTTTTTTGCACCAAAATACTAGTACAAAAAAAGGCATTTGAGTTCCATCTTTTTTGCTACTCACTTGAAGAGGTAGGACTGTGGATTGGCTGAACTACTGCAGGAAGACAATCGGCTTCCTACAGTAATGAAAAGATCCAAAGACTTTTTTTTCTTCTTTTGTGTTGAGGGCTGGGGGGGCATGGATTTGGTGGGGTGTGACTGAGTGAATTACAGTAGAAAGCCTTCCTACAGTAATGCAATGCTCCATATACTTTGTTCCACTTCATTTGAGCTAAGGGGGTGAGACTAAAGTTTGTGGGACCATCACAGGGTGCTAGTTAAGCCAGCTATGCCTCTGCTGCAAGGGCTTGGCCATTACCTTGTCTATGGCCCCACCATGATTCAACTCTACGTAACAGTTAGTAATCAAGCTACAGTATTCTCAATGCACTAAAAATAATTGAGTTCTCAGTTAGAAGACCCTTGCCAAAAATGAGCAGTAGTCCAACTGTGAAAAAATCAAAACATAAACTGTCAAAGAGATGTCATCAAGTGGAAGAAGGCATTTGATTTAGGCAAGAATCCTTACATGGTAACAGTAATTCTTGTCCACAGATAGTCCTTTAGAAACAGTCTGTCATTGACAAGAATCCCCAAATCACAGTTTATTAATGACGTCAAGCCCATCATACCATGCATAAGAGGTTCATGGCTAGACAGCCCATGGTTCTCATGGTGGCATGAACTGCCATGGCCACAGTCTTAAATGATTTAAGCTTCATACAAGCACATTGGTTCATAGGTTCATAGGTTCATAGGTTTATACTAGGCTATCTGCCAACTATACCCATTATTTATCTCCCATCCATTGGTCAAGATTTCTCTTGAACAAGGCCAGTTTAAGTCTCCGCCTTGTGGCTCTGATGGATCTAGATTTTTGAGGTGAAGCATATTCATCAAATCTGGGTTTGACATGGCCTTGTATGTTAGGCAAAGGTCACCTCTGAGCAGTAAGCGACTGAATAGAGCTGGAGTTCTTTCAGTCGGGCAGCATAGGACAGATTTTGAGACCCTTTATCCTTTTGGTGAGGAACTTTGTGGCCTCTCCAGCTGCTGCAGGTGTCGGGTCAGATACATCCCAAATGGGGCATTGTACTCAATCATTGGTCTGATGAGTGATGAGTAAAGGGAGACTATGACCTCCCTTGATCTAGATGAGAATCCCTTCATGATAAGGTGGGCAATATAGAAAGTCTTCCTAACTACTTTAGCTACATGGGTGTCGAATGACAGACTACTATCAACCTGGGTCCCCAGGTCCCTGATAACTTCTTCTGTGCTCAGTGGATTGCCACCTATTTGGTAGCTAGGGGTAACCTTGTTTTTCCCAAAGGGTATGACTATGCATTTTGGCATTTAACTTCAGGCCGTGGCTCTGGCACCAGTTATCCGCTTCTGTGAGACCCTTCTGAAGGATATCTGTGTCAGATGTTTGCAGTCATCTGCAAACTTTGTCAGCCATAACCCTCCTGTGTTTGCTTGTACTGGAAAAGTAGATGCCAAACAAGAGTGGGCCCAGGACTGTGTGGGACACCACTTGTGACAGGTTTTGAGTCTGACATGGCGCCAGCAACTCTGACCCTGTGGGTTCTGTCACTCAGCCAGTTTGCAACCCATCTTGTGATGTATGGGTTAACATTTAAGCTGATGAGTTTTTCAATGATACCGCCTTAGCCAGATCGAGGTAGGCTGTATGGACTGCCTTAATGGCTTTGGTGACTGTTTGAAGAAGTCAACCAAGTTTAAAAGGCATGATCTGCCTTTGACAAAGCCAAACTGGGTTGGATCCAAAGTCTGCAAATTCCCTATGTCTTTATTTATGAGGTCCATTATGATCCTCTCCATGGCTTTGCAGATAAGGCTTGTCAGGCTAATGGGCGGTAATTTCCAGGGTCGGTGGAGGCACGTGAAGTGGGACCACAGTTGCAGTATCCAGAGGTAAGACTTTGATTAAACAGCTGTCCTAGCTGTGGGTTTAATACACCATCAGGTCCCATGGATGCTGTGTTTTTGCTTTGGAGAGCAGTTCTCACTTGGGCTGGAGATGTTTGGGGGCTGCAAGTTTGCACTGAACCTGTCAGCCAGTATGTTGGCAATGTCTGTAGGATCAGTAATCTTCACATCATTTTGAACTAGTTCTGAGCATATCTGGGAGTTTCCTCCTAGGTGTCTAACATAGCTAAAGAAGGCCTTATGATTGTCTTTTGAGTCTTTAGCTATTTTTCTCTCAAATTTGCTTTGGATGATTTTATGAGAGCTCTTAGTTTTTACTTATAGTGATCAAGGGTGTCTTACCTTTTAAGGATTTTGCTGTATCTTGTAGTAGCTTCCTCCTTTTATTGTAGAGTTTGTTTATGGCTGGGGTCCACCAGACTGTACTAAGAGTCTTTGTTTTGTTTGGGATTGCCTTATCCATGCAGTCCTGCAGGTGCTGGTAGAAGTGATTCAGCGGCTTGAGTACTGTTTTCCACCAGCTCGGGGCCTTAAAGGAGACCACACTAGTCTTTAGAAGTGTGAAGTCAGCTTTGAGAAGTTCTTTACTGTGGTCTTTTTATTTCAGGTGGGGTGGGATGAGGACCTCCAGCGAGATTAGTTTGTGATCTGATCTCACCAGTGAGGGGTATACTTCGGTGTTGAACATTGTGCTCCCATGTTCGTGATGATGAGATCAAGTATGTTATCTCCTCTTGTGGGGATGGTGACTAGTTGTTCCATGGCATTTGAGTTTATGAATTCCAGGAACTTTTGGGCTAGGGTGTTTGGGCTTGAGTAGTGTTCCCAGTCTATATTAGGGTAATTGAAGTCACCTAGTATGATGGTGTTTGGTGATACATTTATCCCTCTAGTGTTTTCAGGAAGGCCATGTGAGGTTCCTGAGTTTGTGAGGGTGGCCTGTAACATGCTACAATTTGCAGAGCAGTCTTGCCTATGGTTAATTGCACCTGGATGGTCTCCGATGCATCGCGTTGCCACCAGTCTTGAGGTGTGGGTGTCCTTAATGAATATGGATACCCCCTCCTTTCTTGGTATTGTCCGGATTTTGGGGCGCATGATATGAGGTAAAACCTGATAGCTGGGGTGCTCTCAGGAGCCTTGAACCAGGTTTCTGTCACAGCACAGACATCGATGTTCTCCATACTGAGAAGGGCCTCGCATTTTGAGATTGAGACTTCTGGCATTGAGCAGCATTACCCTTAGTTTTTCCTTTTTGTGTTCTAGGGTGGTAGGTTTAGAATTTGAGCCTTGCCTAAAAAGGCACTATGGGGTGGCAAGAGCCTTTGCCAATATCCGAATCCCAGGGTGACAGGTGCAAGCTGGCTTGTCCAGCATGTCATCCCAGGCAGACAGATACTGGATCCCCTTTGAATGACACCAGTGTTTAAGCCAATTGTTAAAGCTGATCATCTTATCTCTGTATTGTGGCAACCCTCTTGGTGAAGGTAGGATACTGCTCAAGGTCAGGGTCATACCTGCCTGGGCTACATAGTCAGAGAGCTCCTCAATGTCTCTTTTCATGTAGTCCACTCAGGTCGTTTACACCAGCGTGGACAATGACTGAGTCATATTTGTACTTGCTGTTGAGAGACCTGATTCTAGCGCCCGACAGGCAGCTTACTGTGACCTTCTCCTTACTCAGTCTGGTGGCAGTGTGTCTGACTATGGAGTCACCAATGACTAGTGTGTCTGGCATTGTGTTTGGCCTTAAGGGCTGTGACTGTTTGACACTCTGACTGTGAGGTCTATGTGTTGCAGGTGTTGTGTTCTGAGGTGGTGGTTGTTTGGGTGTCTGCTTTGGTGGCCTCTGCTGTTTTGGTAGATTTTTGATCAGAGCCTCCGAGTATGTCTTTGTGTGTTTATGTGTATGATTTGAGGTTGTAATGGTGCTATGTGAGACTGGGTCTATAGTGTGTGTGGTAACCTTCTCCTCCTGACTGGTCTTGCCAGTCCTGTGTTGAGAGAGCTCAGCCTCCAGTTTGGCCGTATAGTTGCATCTCGCATGTATTTGTGTTTTGTGGGAGGAGGAGAGGGTTGTCTGTGTACATGAGGCAATTGTAACATTGCCTCAGTATTCCAGGTTCACCAGCTGAGCAGGAGAGGACACTAGCAACTGATCCGACATGCTAGAAGGATAGACAAAAACTTTAAAAAGATTCAGGGGACGTGGGTGACCGAGAAATGGGGGTTACCTTTTGGGGTACTATCTATGACAAGAGTGCCGTATCAAGGTAATAAGTACTGTAGGAGCAAGTGCTAGGTTTAACAGATAGAGAATAGTCTACTTGGAGTCAAGTGGAGATGATCTTTTAGTTATAGGATAAGCTGATTAGATCAGTAGTATAGTTCGAGGAAGGTAGTTTTAAGGGAAAATTTGAAGAGTGGACTTTAGGTAGCCCGAATAGTTTAAACCTGCCTAACCTCCCTAGTGTGCAACAGTGGCAGCTCGCTTCAAAATCGCAGCTAACGTCGTTTACGCGTTTTATACCAGGGGCTGGAAAAGCTAGAAACTGGCCCAAACGACCAATAAACTACTAGTTACTGGCTGAAACCTCACAAAACTGGACAAAAGGCAGCTCAATGCTTCCCACTCCCACTGGTAAGCAAGGTAACTTCCTCTCCCCCAAATAAGGCAAGGAAACAGTACACAGGAACTACAACCAAAGCCCAGGAATCAGCAACTCTGAAACTGGACTAAACTAGTAAAGCAGGAAAACAAGAGATATTTTTTCTTTTTTTTTTTTTCCACAGAACAGGCAGAAACAGGTACAGCAAACACTTATAAATGCTATGAATCAGCTACTACAGCTTACACAGAAGAATTTGCTACAAATACAGTCAAATAGTAACAAACAAGGATTCCAAGTGCAATATTAAGTTAAATGCAGTAAAAACAGCTTCAGTGTAACAGAAAGGCAGGCGAAATACAGTCGCTAGGTATTCAGATGTGGAAAGCAACAAAAATTATACTTAGTATCAAGAAAAGTCGCTTATTCAGCTCAGAAGGGCAGAGTCCAGCCTCTCCTCCCACAAGAGTGCAGACCGCAATCCTTCCTAACGTAAAATAACTGGCCTGAAGCCCAAGTGCTTAAACCAGAACTAATACACTTCCAGAACAACAGACACTGAGCTCTCAATCAGCAGCTCCCAACCTAGAAGGATGCAAGCTGCCCGTCCTGCCACCACAGTGCAGGCCACAAACCTTCCCAATGTAAAACAACTGGTCTGAAGCCCAAGTGCTCAATCCAAAAGACTCAGAAATGATAGCTACACTTTAATCAAGTTACTACCAGCAGCAATAAATACAACTGAATACTTTAAAAAATGCCTGGATTAGTGCTCAAGCCACACAAACAAAGCTAGATTCAGCAGGTCTGGATCTAGTCTATGCCAAACGAGGTGTACCAATTTCAGTAAGAAGCAGTTCAAATATGCAGGCACTATAAGCTTTAACCAGAAATTCCCAGCTCAGAAGGACAGAGTCCAGCCTCTCCTCCCACAAGAGTGCAGAACACGAACCCTCTTAATGTAAAATAACTGGCCTCAAGCCCAAGTGCTTAAACCAGAATTAATACACTTTTAGAATAACAGACACTGAGCCCTCAATCAGCAGTTCCCAACTTAGAAGGATGTAAGCTACCTGTTCTGCCACTACAGTGCAGACCACAAACCTTCCTAATGTAAACTGGTCTGAAGCCCAGGTGCTTAAACTAAAAGGCTTACAATGAGTTACACCAAGCAGTAATAAATACAATTGAGTACTTTTAAGATGACGCAAGAGCAAAATAAAGTAAGAAAAACACAAATACAGTATATATATATATTTTTTTTTTTTTTTTTTGAAAAAGAGAAAGGAGTAGCAGAAACTAAGCTGATTGGCCTTCCCAAAGGTTCTCCTTGTACTGGGTAAAAGGGGGTAATGAGGCTAGCCTGGGAGGAGGTTCCCAGACCAAATTTACACTAGGGGCAACTGCAAAGCCACCAACTATAAAACACTATACCAACAGGGAGGGAGGGTGGGAAACAAACTGCAGAAGTGTTACTCCCAGCTGAAAAGCAGCAGTGAGCCTTTAAATGAAAGTTTTAAACAGCTAAAGGAGCCACTAGAAAAAAAGAGTTTAACTGCAACAAGTTATCATAAACAAACAACCCAACAGATGCTTAATAAGGGTGGACAATTTCCAGTTAATACCTCACACACAGTGAAACTAGCTAGAAAAATACACAGTACACAAAGTGCTATAAACAACAAAGAAATAAAGAACAAAATAAACAAAAACCAGGATACTTAATGTTATATATTGTAGCTCGAGTTTGCTGAGTGTCCTTCCTTCGATAAGCTCACTGTAAAATGGCTGAACACTCACAACTGAGCTTCTTAGGTAACAGAAAGTTGAAACCTGAGACAGTTTTAAGAAAGTAGTCTCAAAAGAACAAATGAGGTGCTTAGTCTAAGTTGTAGTCCAGGAGACCTCAGTCAGCCAATGACCTCAAACAAGTCTCTCTCACTGAAATGCCTAATGGCTTTGGCCAAAACAAGATGTCCTCAGACACACAGCCTCCACAAACACTAGGCCCAAATACAAGCCTGAATATGGAAATGCTACAAATATCCACACTACTTAGAACAAACTGCAGAAGTGTTACTCCCAGCTGAAAAGCAGCAGTGAGCCTTTAAATGAAAGTTTTAAACAGCTAAAGGAGCCACTAGAAAAAGAGTTTAACTGCAACAAGTTATCATAAACAAACAACCCAACAGATGCTTAATAAGGGTGGACAATTTCCAGTTAATACCTCACACACAGTGAAACTAGCTAGAAAAATACACAGTACACAAAGTGCTATAAGTAACAAAGAAATAAAGAACAAAATAAACAAAAACCAGGATACTTAATGTTATATATTGAGTTTGCTGAGTGTCCTTCCTTCGATAAGCTCACTGTAAAATGGCTGAACACTCACAACTGAGCTTCTTAGGTAACAGAAAGTTGAAACCTGAGACAGTTTTTAAGAAAGAAATCTCAAAAGAACCAATGAGGTGCTTAGTCTAAGCTGTAGTCCAGGAGACCTCAGTCAGCCAATGACCTCAAACAAGTCTCTCTCACTGAAATGCCTAATGGCTTTGGCTAAAACAAGATGTCCCTGAATTATGTACTCAGACACACAGCCTCCACAAATACTAGGCCCAAATACAAGCCTGAATATGGAAATGCTACAAATATCCACACTACTTAGAACAAACTGCAGAAGTGTTACTCCCAGCTGAAAAGCAGCAGTGAGCCTTTAAATGAAAGTTTTAAACAGCTAAAGGAGCCACTAGAAAAAAAGAGTTTAACTGCAACAAGTTATCATAAACAAACAACCCAACAGATGCTTAATAAGGGTGGACAATTTCCAGTTAATACCTCACACACAGTGAAACTAGCTAGAAAAATACACAGTACACAAAGTGCTATAAACAACAAAGAAATAAAGAACAAAATAAATAAAAACCGGGATACTTAATGTTATATATTGTAGCTCTGAGTTTGCTGAGTGTCCTTCCTTCGATAAGCTCACTGTAAAATGGCTGAACACTCACAACTGAGCTTCTTAGGTAACAGAAAGTTGAAACCTGAGACAGTTTTAAGAAAGAAATCTCAAAAGAACCAATGAGGTGCTTAGTCTAAGCTGTAGTCCAGGAGACCTCAGTCAGCCAATGACCTCAAACAAGTCTCTCTCACTGAAATGCCTAATGGCTTTGGCTAAAACAAGATGTCCCTGAATTATGTACTCAGACACACAGCCTCCACAAACACTAGGCCCAAATACAAGCCTGAATATGGAAATGCTACAAATATCCACACTACTTAGAACAAACTGCAGAAGTGTTACTCCCAGCTGAAAAGCAGCAGTGAGCCTTTAAATGAAAGTTTTAAACAGCTAAAGGAGCCACTAGAAAAAAGAGTTTAACTGCAACAAGTTATCATAAACAAACAACCCAACAGATGCTTAATAAGGGTGGACAATTTCCAGTTAATACCTCACACACAGTGAAACTAGCTAGAAAAAATACACAGTACACAAAGTGCTATAAACAACAAAGAAATAAAGAACAAAATAAACAAAAACCAGGATACTTAATGTTATATATTGTAGCTCCGAGTTTGCTGAGTGTCCTTCCTTCGATATTGGTTCATAAGTGTATACTAGGCTAACGATCATTAGGGCCTTTATAAACCTAGTCATGCAACCCAAATGTATCTCAGAAGTTACATATTTTAGACATTTTTATAGTGGGTGATTGCTGGTCATGACATGATTTACTGACTGCCTCTGTCCATCAGAGAGACATAGGTGCCAGACCAGAGATGAATTTTTATTTCCCATACAATGGTCCAAATTATGCTTAAACAGAGTTAGGGAGGGACTTAATTTCTTATGGATGGGGAGCCTATTCCAGAGAATGAGAATTTTCTGAGATACATGTCTGTCTCCAAAATATCATCTTTATGTTGCAAGCACAATTTAGGTCTTTAGATCTAGCATTTCTGATACTGTTTGTTTTGTGGATGTTCCTCAGACCAGGATCCAGGGATGCCTTTTATATCAGGCATAGATCACCGCTCATTAGTCTGTAGGAGACCAAGTACAGAGATGGGCTTTAAAGTGATCTGCATAGGACCTTGTTTATGCCCTGTATTCATTTTGTAAGGAACCTTTGCATACGTTCCAGTTGCTGCATGTGTCTGGTCAGGTAAATACCAAAGGGGGCATTATACTCAATTATGGGTCTGATAAGGGCCGAGTATAGTGGTACAATGATTTCCCTGAACCTAAATGCCAGGCCCACAGTCATAAGTTGAGCAACATAGTAGGATTTCCTTACTACCTTGGCTACATGTTGGTCGAAGGCCAAGTTTCTGCTTACATGGGTTCCCAGATCCCTGACTAGTGAGGAAAGGCTTAGGGATGTTTTATTGATGATGTAGTTTTCTTGGGTGGCCAGCTTCCCAAAAGATACTATAAGCCATTTCTTGGCATTGAGTTTTGGCACAAGTCATTTGTCTGTGGTAGACCCTCTTGCAAGATGCTTGCTTCTTGGGGGAATTCTATGACTGCTCCTGGTTTGCAATCATCTGTGAACTTGGTAAGCCAAAGGTCTTTGACATTGGCCTTGACTTCTGAGAGGCAGATGTTAACAAGAAGTGGACCCAGCATAGAGTCCTGAGAGATTCCACTCATGGCTGGCTTCTTTATGGAGGTGGTCTCACCAATCCCAACTTCCTGGGTCCTGTCTGTGAGCCAGCTAGCTATCCAGTATGTTTTATAGGGGTTTATGCCTCATTCTGTAACTTTGTTAATAATGTACAAGTGGGGTATTGTATTAAATGCCTTTAGCCAGGTCAGGATAGGCAGTGTGCACCATTTTACTCTCATCCATTGCCTTGGTGACTTTCTCAAAGAAGTCCACTAGGTTCACTAGGTATGGCCTTCCTTTGAAAAAGCCAAATTGGGATGGATCCAGTGTCTTAAGGTCTCCCATGTCTGTTTTGATAATTTCCATGATAATTCTTTCCATGGCTTTGCATGGACAACTAGTTAAATCAATAGGCCTATAGTTTCTGGGATCTGTTGATTGGCCACCCCTTTGAACAGGGATGACCATTGCAATTGTCCATTCTCATGGCGCAAAGCCTGTTTTGAGATTATAGTTAAATAGTAATGCCAGTGGCCCTGCTAGTTCATATTTTAGATCATTCAGGTGGAATCCCAGAATATTATTAGGGTGCACTGAGGCTGTGTTTTTGGCCTTATCGAATGCAGCCAGGACATGCTCTCTATTTATAGTTGAGGGTTATGTTTGAAGGTATTTCTTGGAGGTGGTGGCTATGGGTGAGTAGGGGGGTAAGGCTGGAAGTGAATTTGTCAACCAGCAGATTTGCTATATCACCTAACTCAGTGAATGTGGCACCATTAACCACCAGTTCAGTGCACTGCTGTGTGTTGCCATTGAGGTTTTGACATAGCAGAAGAAGGCCTTATGGTTGTCTTTAGCCTGGGAGGCTATCTTGACCTCAGTATTGGCTTCATTGGACTTAATTAGCCCTCTTAGTTGCCTGTTTAATTTGATGAGTCATTTCTTATCTTTATGGGAGTTACACGTGCTGATTTTAGCTAATGACTTTTTTCCTTTTGTTGTCTAACCTGTTTATTTTGAGATGCCATCAGGGTGAATTGTTTTGGGGCTTACGTCTGGTATGCACAGCAGCCTCTATGCAGCCATTGACATGGTTTCTGTGAATAATTCTGCATAGGCTGTTGTGTTCTCTGGGTTTGGAGAGGCATTGTATTTTGACCAACTTCTTCTTCTTCTTCCTTTGGCTTTTCCCAGTTAGGGGTCGACACAGCATATCACCTGTCCGTTCATGATTGGCAGTGGAGTTTTTATGGTGTCGAGTTGCCAGCCCGGTGCCCAACTTTCCACAGAAGGCACACACATGCACGCACACCTAGGGCCAATTTAGAGTGTCCAATCCACCTACAGCATGTATTTGGGATGTGGGAGGAAACCGGAGCACCCAGAGGAAACCCATGCAGCCACAGGGAGGACATGCAGACTCCGCACAGAAGGCTCTACAGCTGCGGATCGAACCTGAGAAACTCTTGCTGTGAGGCAACAACGCTAACCCCTGCACCACCGTGGCCACCCTGTATTTTGACCAACTATTACTTAATATAAGTTAGCTTGCCTTGGAATAGTTCCTAACTGTTGATGGGTTTACTGGGGTTATCAAGTTGATTTTGATTTCAAAGGAGACAGCTTTATGGTCAGACCTTACCTGGAAGGATGTGATATGTGGGGGAAGCATTCTCCCATATTTGTGAGTATGAGGTCCAGTACATTGGAATCTCTAGAGGAAATATGTAAAAAATGGTCAAGGGTATTTGTATTTAAGAAGTCTAGGAATCTCTGTTTCTGCAGATTTTTAGGCACTGTAGGATTCCCCATCTATAAAGGGGTAATTAAAATCCCCCATAAGTAAGGTGTTAGGCTGAATGGTGAGTGTCTCAGTAGGGCTAATTATGAGTTATGAATTTCATGAGGCACAGAGGGTGACCCATAGCTTGCTAGGATATGGTACAGGATTTTATCTGAGGTGATCTGCACATGGAGAAACTCCAGCACATTATCCTGTTTAACCAAAATAAAGGTATGCTTGCTACTGATGTATATAGGGATACCTCCACCTTTTGTCCCTGTCTATGTAGCTACTGGTCTAAAAGTTTGTAAAGTACTGAAACTTTACTTTGCCGGGGTACTGTATGCAGCTTTAAATCATGTCTCAGTAGCTGCACAGATATCTATATTCTCCAGGGTGAGGAGGGCTTGGATGCAATGTAGTTTTTGGTTAGGGTCTTGGCATTGAGCAGTAACACCTTGAGGTTCAGATGAGTTGCTTTTGCTGGGTCAATATTAGTTCATCGAAAACTAACTTCAGCAAACATCCATTCATTGAACATTCACATCAGTGAACGTTTTTCCCAGGGCAGTGAGTTACTTGGTCAGCATTAGTAAATTTGCCCTTTTCCCTACTCTAGTGCAATCCAGGAGTTGATATATATAAGTAAGGGGGGTGGGCATAACTCCCCACCTTGGTGGGTATGATATAATGCAGTGTGTGTGACAGTCAATATGTTGCCCAAGTAACTCAATACCCTGGGAAACACTTTCAGTGATGTGAACGTTCGATGAACAGCCATTTGCTGATTTATGTTCACTGAACGTCCCTTCTCTGAAGTTAGTTTTTGACAAAGTAATATGGACCCAATTTTTCCATGTCAGTAGGTTTCTCAATGGTTTCTCAATCTGGCATTCCCTAAAAAAGGTTCTATGGGAGGAGGATAAAGTTTTAGCCAGTATCTAAAAGCCTAGAGGGGGGACAGACAGACCATCCATGGCAAAGCAACATGATCTGTTCACCATGTCTTCCCATGCTAATAGGTATCAGATCCACTTAGAATGACACCAGAAACTCAGCCAATTGTTAAATTCAATCATCTTTTGTTCATATTATGGTATCATCTTCAGTAAAAGTAAAATGCTGCTCAGTGCTAGGGTCATACCAGCTTGAGATACATAATCAGAGGGATCTATAATGCCTCTCTTCATAAAGTCTAGGGAGGCATGTCTCAGGTCATTTTCACCTTCATGGACTATGATGAAATTGCACTGGTTCCTGTGGTGTACTGACTTGAGTGCATGCATAATTTAATGGATCCTGGCTCCTGGCTCCAGATAGGCAACTAACCATTATCTTCTCTTCTTCAGCCTGGTTAGAGGAGCATCGGTTTGTCTTACAATGGAGTCTCTATGACTTATGTCTTAGGAAGTGTGTTTGTTTGCCTTATGGACTTTGTATTTGGGGCCCTACTTAGTGTGGCTGTATGTGTGGTGTTAGGTGCTGCTTTTGTCGAGTGCTTTTGGGTTTGCTGAGCATATTCTTTGCCAATGGGTGGAATAGGAGGTCTCTGTTGTTTAGGAAGATTGCAGTTAAGTGCTACAGCATACAATGGTCTATGTGTGTGTTGTGTGCTGTTATGTTGTAGGTGTGTGGTTTTGACAACTTGATGTATGCTTGTATGCAAGAGTTTAGCCTCTAGTACGCCTCTTGCATGTGGTATCTGTTACTTTAAGGATTAAGTGGTTGACAATAAACATGAGACAATTGCTATATTGTCTCAATATACCCATATCCACTAAGCTGACTGCAGAGAATTTAAGAAATCCATATCCATGTTCTCCAGTCCTCTAGTTGGTAATCTACAAGGCTGTGGTGTATGGGAGTAAGCAGAAGGCTATTAAGGGTGCTTTGTGACAGGAACTGGAGGTAGACTAGGCTATAAAATACTAAATTCTACTAGACTTAATGGTGTTGCCACTTGACACACAAACTAGCTGCTCTAAGATTGCCAGTGCACAAGGTATTTGTTCTATACTTATTGCTTTACAGGGCACTGCCTTATGGGCAGCTTTACAGAGGAAATCTTCTTCTACATGTTTGCATCTGTACAGCTCTGTACAAGGTCGACAGATTTATACCAGCACTGAAAACTGATCCTTCTGGACGATAAAATGACTACACTGAGCCCTTTTGTGTGTTTTCCTACTCAGATAGACCAGGCAAGCACTTACTGCCACTAGAGGAATAATTCCAGTCTTCCTACTGTAAAGACACAGTAAAAGAGTACCAAAAGTGCAATGCTACCACAAAAAAACTTAAACTTAAGGAAAGGCACAAGAAGAAGCAGTAGGTAATTCGAGATATCAACAGCTATATACTTCAAGCAGTTTATAAAAATGTGATAATTCAATAAAATGACTTTGCTTTGGCTGGATGGCAGCAGATGCAAGACAAACACTTCTGAGGCACAAGCATGGTCGTCAAGTATCGCTGAGTTATGTGGAAATGAGCCAAAAGCTGCTCAATTGTGCCAAATGTATACACAGACTAAAATAAGGAAAGCTGACTAATAAGTCCTCTGGCCAACAAAACAACTACACTAAAGGTTCCCTAATGTGTTTCCCAACCTGTATAGACCAGGCTACCACCTACTGCCACAAGATGGAAAATCCTCAGTCTTCCTGATGTAAAAACACACCAAAGATAGCGCTGGAGTGTACAGATACACTACTTTATCCAACATCTAGCTAGATAATGAGCTCAGAGCAAGTAAATCAGTAGAACAGACAATGATGGGCAAAATGAATTATTTTCAAAATAAGCACATGGAAAGGGAACTAAATAATCCATGAACACATGGATTCCAAATTATCTGTAAGAGTGTTAATGACTTACATTTGCTCTTGACTGAAGAAGCGGTATACTGGTATACTGGAGTATCGTCCACATAGTAATGATGACACAAGCCTCTCTTTCAAATAAGATCTCTCAGTGGAAGTATATACATGGAAAACAACAACAGTCCTAATGTGGTGCCTTCTAGCACTCCAGAAACCAGTGGAAATAAACAAAAATGTATTAAATCTAAACACAGTCCTCTGGGTTCATTCTTAAAGACAGGGAGCACAACAGTTATGGATCATACCAGAGATTCCACAGTATGCCTCAAGATGTCCTTGCGGGATGTCATGGCTTGCAATCTCAAATAAGGAAAGATAAACACCCAGACCAACTCCAGCCCCACCCCTCCCATCTCAAACCATAATAGTACACACCTTATTAATAGCCCAGACTAATTTACATTAAACCCAGCCTCCATTAATACCATCAAAAAATTACTAAAAAACTTAAGCCACCTACCTTCGCTGTTGATAATCTCCCTGCTACCTGCAAATTGCGGCAGAAGCTATTGCATACCCTGTAGCCATACTATATGGAAAATCTCCCACATTCTGTCATTACATAAAGGAGGTGACTCTACTGAACTAACTACTGCACAATTGCCATTCTTTCCCCTCTATCCAAAATTCTTAAAAGGGTCGTACACACCCAACATATGGACTACCTTCTTACACATAAACTCCTATCTCATACCCAACATGGTTTTCGTCCCCCTCACAGTACCACTACAGCCCTAATGTCTTTTACAAACACAGTTAATCAGCACAGAAACAACGGCCACTTTGTATCAGCCATATTCCTGGACCTGTTCAAGCCTTTGACATGGTCAACCACAGCAAACCCATCAGTGTTCTCTCCACCCTTAACCTCAGCAACCCGCTATTTCCTGGTTCCATAGTTACCTAGAAGGGTGTTAGCAGGCCATCAGATGGCAACAATGCCTTTCACCCTGTCTCCCAGTTATCTTAGGGGTCCCACAATGCTCCATTCTTGGACCCCTTCTGTTCTCTCTTCACCAATCAGGTTCATTCTGCTTCGCTCCATGCCTCAGTGATTCAGTACTGATCTGCTCAACCTCCTCTCTCAAAAACCTTCATACCATTACCCAAGATTCCTTCTCATCTGTTGAAACTTGGCTGACCAACTCCCAACTCATTCTAAATCCCAATAAAATAAAACTTCTTCTCTTTTGCCCATCTAGGACTACCTCAATATCGCTAACCTTCCACATTTTCTCCAAAAATAAAACAACGTTCATATAGCCCAAACCATTAACAAAGTCTGCAAGAAACTTGGCTTCCTATATAGAAACAACAAATTTCTAACAAACAGTACAAAAGTCACTATTGCTAGAACACACCTTTTGTCAACTCTCTTATATACCTCCCCAGTTTTAACCAACCTCCGCAAATCCAACCTTGCCAGACTCGAAGCCTGTTACAATAAAATCTCTAAGCTTGCCTCTAATGTCTCATACAAGTCACATCACGGTTTATCACTTAAGCAGCTCAAGTGGCTTGAACTCCCCCAACTCCTTCAGTTTAATCAACTAACCTTTGCATATAAAATACTTTTATCAATCAGAAAAAAATCCCTGCTCTCAAAGATATCATACAGCCCTACTCCACTTCAAGAGCCCTCCACTCTCGCAACAAACTACTTCTACAAGTCGCTAAAGCTACAAACTCTACAGGAGAATCTTTTTTTTTCTAACTATACTTCCAAACTGTGGAATAACCTACCTAACTCATTAGTGGCTACTAATTCAACAGTACAATTTAAAAAACTCCTAAAAACACACCTCACAAATTCCTGGCTCTGCAACTCCCCTGGATAGCCCGTTCTTCTTTTCCACTCTAACAATGTTTCTTCCAACCCTCCCTACTAGTGATATTTGACCACTATCACAAGGTTTTCTGTTAACTGTACACAATTGTATGTATATATTTACTATGTGTCTGTACCTGCATACTTCTATACTGTGCTTGGTATTCACTCAGTAACTGTCTTTGAAATAAATACTGTTACTCTAATTATGTTATTCAACCATTGTTTTTTATGTACTTTATTTCTGGAGCTTTTCTCCCTGGGCCTCCTCTGAAAAACATGTGTCCAGTCAGACTTTAAGAACACAAAATGTCGAGAAAAACACCTTTATGACAACAATAGCAAAGCTTTCAGGTTACTACCCTTCTTCAATACTAATACAACAATTCAAAAACCCAATAGGATTTAAATAAGAGTCCAGATAGTCACATGACATGCATCCCAAAAGTCATATGACCAACATACAATATACAAATGTAAAAATAAAAATAAAATCTATACATATGAAATTCGATACAAATGAAACATATTAAAATACATAATAATATATGTACAATGTTTTGATTTTATATTATGTATTTTATATTCATATTCATATTAGAATAATATGTATCTATAACTTTACCAGTAAGTGGAAGATTAGAGAGAGACAACAGTTATCAAAATCATTAGGACCAACCATGGATTTGTTGACCGAGGACAAACATGTTCTTGGAAACACTCTACAACTCCAGTGATGATTTAATATGTACTACGTTCTAGTCTATCCAAGATAGCGAAAACAAGTCAAGTAGGGCAATTGTCCAAACCACAGGTGACTGGGTGGTATCTTGACACTAGGGTCATGAGTGCATCACCATCAGGTATCTGAAACTCTGTCCACTGCCAAGGAATACAGTCACTGTGATCACTGGCAACACCCCCTCTGCTTACCATGATAGAGGAAATTAACATCAGAGACGCAAGGTGCAAAAATTGAGTGGCCAACTTACATTCTTAAGTTAAAAATGCTCTCTATGTACTCAGATAAGCTGAATTACACATTCTATCATTCACATAGAATAATGTGTCTGGTCATTTAGCAGGACTGGAGACTTCTCTGGACAGGTATTTCTTACAAGAGATCTCCACCTGACTAAAAGCATAATGCTCATTAACCAAATCATAACATCCACAAGGCCAGTCCTCCGCCAAGTTTTAAAACAGATCTGCTAAAACTTGAAAATTCATGTGAACTAGATATACATCAGCTGGGGCTATGAAATTCAGAGAGCATTTCACAGCCATATTATAGGCTAATCATCAAAAGTGCTGATGCTGAACTCAAAGGCAATCAGTGGAATACAGGACTCAACTATCCAACTACTAGAGAACTGACATTTTTCACTCCCTTACTTCTAGGTGAAAGGGCTGTAATTAGTGCTCATTAACTGCGAAATAAACATGGTCATAATAAGAACAACAGGTTAGTTTGATCTTCAAGTCAAACATCATCACATTAAATTGGAACCCCAAGTTCAAGGTGTAACCTAAGTGGTGAGTCACAGAAGTAACTATCTAAGTAAAGTGGAATCTCTACATAACACAGAAGATCTCATGTGCCAGGGCCACAGATTTTTTCAGTCACCCAAATGTTTAAGCCACCCAAGACAAGCCATCTTGTGGACCCCAATACAGAGCCAACAAATAAATCTGTATATTCCTGGATGAATGTCCTCACACAGCTGTCTGGACAGTGGGACCCTCAAGTCTGTCACTTCTAAAGTGCTGATTTGAGAAAAACTCAGAAGACACAGTAGCCACAAAGTGTAGACTAAAATTAACACCTTTCATGTCTCCACTATAAAAGTGAGGTTAATATCTCAAAACAACTTGAAAATAATTTGCTTGATAGACAATTCTGCTGACAAAGGGGATAAAGCCCTGACAACAGCCAATGATGTCACCTGAGTTCCATTAGCAGCTGGTGTGCTTGATGGAGTTTGCAGGGAAGACTAGGCGCACCCATGGGTGAGACACAGCAAGATTCATATAGCCAGAGGAGAGGTAGCAGCATGGTGCATATCCTGGGAACAGGCTTTTGACTAGCCACTGCCTGATTGTATTCTTCATTAGAGAGTATACAGGAGAGTGCATTTATAGAGGAAAGGTATTGTGGGTCTCCACACTGATGTAGATAGTGCATCCCCCTATCTATGAGCGGTGTGGTTAGGAAATACTAATGGCCTCATTGCAAAGATGCTAGCAAAGGTCCAAGCAAACCTTATGGCTGTGTGGTATGATGGCCCCTCTGCATGGCTCTTACCTCCCATACAGTAGTGGGGTAACTTCCACTGGAAAACGAAGCTGGGTGGTCCACAGGCATGGTGGCTAAATGGCACCTACAAAAAGAAAAAAGAATCCCTGGTTTGTTCCAGCTGGACCTCACATTAGTATACAGTATTCTGACAGGAAACAATAGAGTCCAGGTCCTCAAAACCCAGCTGGGATGTAAATTCAGGACCCTGGGTACCTCTCACTTTGCCAAGAAACATTGTACCATGGTAGATTTCAACTCAGGGTAACACCTTGTAACAAAGGAGGAATCAAACCCCTGAATATAGAGTCAACCACTCCAGCCTATATAGCCTATACAGCCTCACTGCAATGACTCTTTCAGCAAGCATGAAATATTTTGGTAGGAAATTTAAAATAATAAAATGACTGAAATACTAGGATAAGTCCACTAGAGTAAAGAATGTTACTGCTCTTTGAACATATAATAGCACTAAAACCAACCCGCACTGAATAAGTAATGAAATACAATAGACTAATCTGGTAAAACTATGAATTCAGACTATTAAGACATAAACCCCTTAGTGCTTATGGACCCATTCGGCTGCCTGTCTCTTCAAACGCGGTCTGTCCAACCTACCTGTCCTTACCTTAAATGGCTCAGAATGCTGGAAAGATAATCTCCTAGCTGAAACCAACAAGCAAAACAAGCAAACTCTCCTGCCTTGTCCCTCGCTAGAGAAAGAATTTGCCACAGGTCTGTCCACCTTACCTGTCCTGAAAATTTAATGTCTCAGAACGCTGGAAAGATAATCTCCTTGCTGAAAGCAACAAGAAAACTCTCCTGCCTTGTCCCTCGCTAGAGAAAGAATTTCCCACAGGTCTGCCCACCCTACCTGTCCTTACCTTGAACAGCTCAAAACGCTGAAAATATAATCTCCTTGCTGAAACCAACAAGCAAACTGTCCTTCCTTGTCCCTCACTAGAGAAAGAATTTGCCACAGGTCATTATCATTTTATTAATATTAAAAGTTACTACCACATAGCTGAACTGGGTCTATAGCATGTCCTAATAGCCTAGAACCCAAAAATGAAAACAGCTCTTTAATTTGGTCAAACACCAGTTGTTGATATGACCAGGCTACTATAGTTGTAAAGTATCTGCTCATACTAAGTTATTTACGGCCAGTAGAAGAAGTGGAACTTGTTTTACCATTTTAGCTTTATTTTACTGGCTGCCTGTGTATTTTATATCAAAAATCAGAAAAGAGCTTACAGCATAAACATAGAGTTAAAGGTTAAAGGATTCTGTATACTTACAGACCTTAAGAATCTTGTGTTCTGGATTAGCCTATCAGGAGCCTTACTCCCTCCCCCTGACTAGCTATGTATGCAAAAACAAGTTATGTCTTACCATAACATTCCATCTGTATTGTTGATCCTCGTTCAGTCATTACGCATGGGTATCGGTTCCGACCTCGAAACCGAGCCGGCCATTTTCCAAGCTCGTGTCAACTTCAAACTCTCAAGCTAAACTCTTACCCACAATTCCCCTCTCCCTGTTACGTCAGATTGAGTTTGCAAGTCAAAGAAGGTAGAGGCTACCTCTGGTCAAATAACCTAAGAGAACCGGATGGTGAGATCCACTAGAAACCACAGGAGGGGGAAGGAGAGAGGGTCATAATGACGGAACAAGGATCAACAATACAGATGGAACGTTATGGTAAGACATAACTTCTTTATCTGATATTGCTAATCCTCATTCATTCCTTACGCATGGGACAGAGTCCCCAGCTACCTCTATTCCTGGGAGGCTCTCATGGAAGGACATTCCCGAGCACCATAGAACCGAAAGATGCTCTTCCCCTAAAGGCCAAGTCCAACTTGTAATGATTGATGAAGGTATGAGGCGTAGCCCAAGTTGCAGCTGCACAGATGTCATGTAAGGAAGCTCTGGCATGGAAGGCAGCAGAAGTTGCCACTGACCTTGTTGAATGAGCTTTTATGGTAGTAGGCAACGAGTTATTACATTGTGTATAAATGAAGTTCACACAGTCCTTCAACCATCTAGCTAATGTGACCTTAGCAATAGCAAATCCTAATCTAGGCCCAGAAAAGGCCAAAAATAACTGGTCAGATTTACGAAAGGGCCTAGTCCTGTTTAAGTAAAAACAAATTTGCCTATGGATATCAAGGGTATGTAGGCAATACTCTCCTCTGTTTGAATGATTGGGAAAGAAAACTGGCAATTCAATGGCTTGATTAATGGACATTTCAGAGATCACTTTAGGCAGAAATGATGGATTAGTTCTCAGAGACACTCTATCTCTATGAAAAATCAAGTATGGACTCTTGATACATAAAGCTTGAAGCTCAGGAATACATCTGGCAGAAGTAATGGCGACCAAACACAAGGTTTTCCATGACAAATACTTGAAGTCGCAAGAAGAGGCTGGTTCAAAAGGTGGCATTGTCAGAGCTTGTAGAACTAATGATAAATCCCATGGTTAAATAGGTTCTCTAAAAGGTGGCTTCAGATGATTCACACCTTTTTTGAAGGTCTTGCACAATTTGTGGGACATAAGAGAGGAATCTTGGACACCCTCATGAAAATTAGAAATTGCAGCCAAATGAACTCTAATGGTAGAGGCAGATAGACCCGACTGAAAAAGGTCGGCCAGATAGTCTAGTATTATCAACACTGGTGCTGAGAAGGGATCTACTTGTTTATCTTTCAGCCAACAGGCAAATCTTTTCCACTTGCTCAGATAAGTAATTCTAGTGGAAAACTTATGAGATGTAATGAGAATATCATGTACTGGTAAAGAAAGATCATTCTGCCTGGCAATCAAAGGAATTGGAGTAGCCAAACCGTGAGCTTCAGGCTGTTCAAGTTGGGATGAATCAGGTTCTGTGGATGTGAGATCAACTCTGGGGTTGGATGGAAAATCCATGGTCGATCTAGTAGGTGAGGCCAAAGGAAGGGGAACCAAATCTGCCAAGGCCAACATGAAGCTATGAGGATCACCTTGCTCTTCAACCGACGGGCTTTCTTCAGAAACTGGGGAATGAGGGGAAAGGGTGTAAATGCGTAAAGAAGACCCGAGGGCCAATCGTGGACTAGAGCATCCCTGGGTGACTGTCCCAGAGCGGGAATCAGGGCGAAGTAGTTGCTGCATTTGTAGTTGGTCGGAGATGCAAAGAGGTTGCAGCAAGGATGGCCCCAGCGGTGGAAGATCTCTGCTGCTATCAAGGGATTCAGGGACCACTCATGAGGTTGAAGAATGTACCTGCTGAGTCTGCCTGCTATCATGTTGGAACTCCCGGGAATGTGTGTTGCTAGAAGAAAACAGTTGGTAGCCATCGCCAATTGCCATATCCTCATGGCCTCTTGACAAAGGGGGTAAGATTTGGCTCCACCTTGCTTGTTGATATAGCAGACCACTGCCATGTTGTCTGATTGAATCGCAATTGTCCCAGATGGCAGCAGAGGATGGAATGCTTGCAATGCCAGAAGCACAGCTCTCAGCTCTAGAACCTTTATATGCAGATGGGCCTCCAGTTCGGACCAAGTGCCTTGGACTGTCTGTCCCTGACATAGCCCCCCCCACCCCATCAGGGAGGCATCCCTGGTTACTGTGGCTTTGGGTTGCTGGGGGGAGAAGGGGTGAGACCATTGTGACAGATTGTGTGTCATCCACCAATTTAAATCCTGTTTGCACCTGTGGGTTACTCGAATCAATGTTGAAAGAGGATGCTGAAAAGGATACCATTGGGTAAGCAGTAGCCATTGTAGAAGCCTCATGTGAAACCTGGCCAGGGGAACAATGGTGATGGAGGCTGCCATGGAACCCAACAGCTGTAGAACCAAGTGAGCTGTGGATTTCTCCCTTGAAAGGATTAGAATCAGTTGTTGCTTTATCCTTAGAATTCTGTGCTCTGGAATAGCAGCTCTGCAGTTCTTTGTGTCCAAGATAACCCCTATGAATTCTGTCTACTGAGATGGGGTGAGATTGGATTTTTGCCAGTTTATGGTTATGCCTAGCCTTTGAGCAGCAAGGAGAGAGTATGCCAAGGCTTCTTCCAGTAGATGTCTGGTAGGGGCAGAAATGAGCCAGTCGGCTAGGTATGGAACACCTGAAATCCTTGAAGTCGCAAGTGGGCTGTGACAACTGCCATGCACTTTGTGAACACTCTGGGGGCTGTAGTGAGTCCGAAGGGCAGTACTCTGAACTGGTAGTAACTGGCTCCAGCACGGAAGCACAGAAATCATCTTGATGGCCTGTCCACTTTTATGTGGTAGTATGCATCTTGAAGATCTATCGAGCACATCCTATCATCTTTTTCCAAAAGTGGAAGGATAGACTGTATTGTGACCATCCAGAATTTTTCTACTCTCACAAACCTGTTCAATACACTGAGATCCAAAATTGGTCTTCAGTCCCCGGTTTTCTTTGGCACCAAAAATAGTCTTGAGTAGAATCCGGATCCTATCTGGTCTGGAGGGACTATTTGGATGACTCTCTTTCTTAGCAGTTTTTCTATCTCTAGTGCTGCTTCTTCCCTTTGACTGGGTGGAATGTCGGGAAGGTTTTTTGAAGGGGCAGGACAAAGATCGAAGAGGATATGATAACCTCTGGTTATAATCCTTTGTACCCAAGAATCGTTGGTAATGGTTATCCAGGCAGAAGGGTACAAGGAGAAATGTCCCCCAACCACCTCCAGAGGAAAGGAGTTGGGCCACTCTTCAGCAGCGCTGGTAGGATTGACCAGGGAAAGAATCCCTGGAACCCTGGTTATGCGGACCACCTCTGCCCTGAAAGGAGCGTCTTCCCTGTGAGTTTCCCCCTCTGCCTCTAGAGCAGAACTTGGCATGTGTGTCACGGAAAGGACCCTGAGATTTCTTGAGCCATATCTTCCCACTCTTTTGGTTTCAGGAGAAAGCACATTGAGGGGAAGAATAACGGACACCTACAGCAGAAAGGGTCTTACCGTCCTGTTCACATCTGGCCAGTGTGCTTTTAACTTTGGGCCCAAACAATGAAGAGGCCTCAATGGGAGCATTAAGAAAGGAAGCCTTAAAGGGTTCCGCAAAATTGCACAAGTGCATCCAGACGTGTCATCTCAAGACAGCAGCTGAACCCACTGCTCTAGCTGCTCCTTCTGATGCGTGAGATATTAATTGCATAGAGGAGTGAGATATTGATTCAGTGGTGGCCAGCTGAGAGGCCACTTTGTCACAGACCTCATCAGACATGGCACCAGCCAAGATTTCAGAGAGCTCAGAAATCTGATCCCTTTGAAGCCTGGTAAAGTGGGCCATATAATTCAGGGACCTGATAGTAAAGGTCGCTGAAGCAAAGGTGCACTTCCCTTTCCTGACCAGGGCCCGGGACTCTTTGTTAGGTGGATGGACAGCCTGGCTTTCTTCTTCTGCCAGATCCTTTTTCAGTGTGGCCGCCACCACCAAAGCATCCACAGGAAAACCTTTGGACCAATGGGGATCTGAAGCAGGAGGGGACAAAATCTTATCTGGCCTTCAGGGAATAGCTTCGGCAGTATCAGGAGCCATCAAAGCATGCTGCACGATAAGCCGGACAAGTTCATCGGCAGGTGGAATAACCCAGAAGGTAGGGCGGCAGGCGCAAAAAGCTTGCAGGAACACAGATTCCTCAGAGGATGGATTAGAGGACTGCCAGTCACCTCTCTGTTTCAGGATTTTGAGGATATCACCAAAGGATACCTCAAAGGGTGACCAGAGGGATCCTTCCCCCTCATCAAAATCTGTGTCTTCAGTGAGGGACTCCTCTGTGGAGTCCATGTGCTTCCTCTTACAGGAACTTTTCTGGTGGACCTCCTCAGCAGTAGAAGCTGGAGAAGACAGTGGAAAAGGGGATTCCTGTGGGAATATGTCCTGAGGCCCTTGCACCCGGTGTCCACTAGGTGCGACTTGTGAAACCAGTGTACCAGAGGAGGGTGGAGGTATAAACAGTCCAGTATTGCCAGCAGCAGCAAAAGCCTTCTCCATCAGTTGGAAGGCTGATACACCTGAAGAGGAGTGAATGTCTAGGACAGGGGGCACCCCTCCCCTAAGTGGCTCAGCCTGCCGACCTGGAGTCCCTGGATGGCTGTGGAGCAGCAAACTATGTGTGTCACAACTGACATCCTGGGTCATAGCAAAACTTTCCTGCCATGAAGGCAACTGCGGTTCCTTAGTGAGATTCATAAAGGGAATCACAGAAGGGGAAGACTGTGCTATACCCATGGACTTCAAAGGCAATGAAGGAGGAGAATAAGAAGGGGCCTTTGGAGACGGGTGATCACCTCCCAAGGAAGGATAGTTCCTGAGGGGTGGAATACCTCTGGCCAAGAGCACCTGATCCACAAGACTCAACACATCGTGTTCGGAAAAGCTTCTAGTGGACCTCACGGAGATTGAGGGCGAAACAGGCCTGTCCACAGAAAAGGCAAACTTGGTGCCCATCTCACCCATCTGCACCAAGGACAACGGTGCCGAGAGAGACTGGGCTATGGGTGTCTGCACTGATTAAGTCATCAGTGCCGAGGTCATGGTCTGCACCGACACAGGGATCGGTGCCAAAGTGGTTGTCAGTACCGAAACTGGAACCAACAAAACTGGAGTCAACAATAAAGGCGTCGGTTCTGAGGATGCTGTTGGAACCGACGTGGTCAAGGTCTGCGGCGACTGAACGGTCGGTGCTGATACAGTGGTGATAGTCTGAACCGAGGAGCCCCTCGATGCCGATATAGTAAAGGCTGGAGGAGAAGACGGAGCCGAGATCACTAAAGGAGCCGAAGGCCTCGGTGCCAAAAGTCTAGGCACCAAAAGCTCTGGGGCTGACTGAGTAAGCTCCGGAGCAGAAACTTTAGCCTTTTTAGGTTTTGGTTGGCGGGGACGAAGGCAAAAATTTAGCCTTGGTAGGAACATCCAAGATTTTCTTATGGGCTCTAGGAAGGGTTGAGGCCTCCGACCCAGAAATAGCCTCTGAAAAGGGAGATTTAAGAAGTCCCTTCAGCAACAGCTTGTTTTTCCTTTCGAACAAAGTTCTATTTGAAAAGTTTTCACAGATAGTACAGGGTGGGTCAACAGACAAGTGGGATGCCCCCAAACAATAAACACACAAAGAGCGTGCATCAGAAGTAGGTAGTTTGTGTCCACAATCAGAACACCGCTTAAACCCCGGACTACCTTTCTTATCTGCCATGACAGCAAATTAAATAATAGAAAAAGGTATCAGCAATAAAAGAATACCCGAAGGTATGAGAAAAAAGGGAAGGATTACCAACAATGGTAAAGAAAGAATACCTTGCAGTAAAAAGGTAGAGAAAAGAGCAGAAAAACCTGAAGAAAATATGTACGCTGGATGTGATAGGGTAAGAGACAATGAAATATAAACTTTTCTTACAGAAAAGTAATATGAAAGACTATTAAACAACAAATAACTGTACTTAGCTCAAGAGAAGTAGCGTGACATGACCGAATGGGAATGCGGCAAAAGAAATCTGAGGTAACAGGGACAGGGGAATTGTGGGTAAGAGTTTAGCTCAAGAGTTTGAAGCTGACGCAAGCTTGGAAAATGGCCGGCTCAGTTCCAAGGTCGGAACCGATACCCATACGCAAGGAATGAACGAGGATTAACAATATCAGATGGTTACTTATATCACTCATCACTCATGTAACTGCCATTTTCAAACCCCTTAGTGCTTACGGGCTCAGTCAGCTGCCTGTCTGTTCACACGCGGTATGTGAAAACTGTATTTAACTGTAAGTAAAGTTTTAAACTCAAGATGTTAGTGACTACTAGTGAATTGAGTTTGTTAAGCACTGAAAGCTTAAAACAGTCAGAAGACGCCATAAACCTCACCATTCTATATATGCTGCGTAGTAGCTGTAATCCAAATGCATAGTGTATCACTGTAATAGCGAGCAAAGTCTTGTCTGAAATGTTACAGACAAAAATGATGTGAGCAAGCTATCTTTAAGGGATATCTCTGCAAATAATACTGTGTTTATATTGGATTGCTCTGTTGAAAGTACACTGAAATGTCTGTGCTGAATTATTGTTTACAGATAAATGCTGTCCTGCCTTAAAGTGTAAGCCCAACCAGATGATACAGTTCATATAGCTGAAGTTCTTATTTGTACTATATGTACTAACTATCCCTTATCAGGTCTGTCCACCCTACCTGTCCTTACCTTGAACAGCTCAGAATGCTGGAAAGATAATCTCTCCTACCTTGTCCATCACGAGAGAAAGAATTTGCCACAGGTCATTATCATTTTATCAGTATTAAAAGTTACTACCACATAGCTGAATTGTGTCTATAGCATGTCCTAATAGCCTAGAACCCAAAAATAAAAATGGCTCTTTAATTTAGTCCAACACCAGTTGTTAATACGACCAGGCTATTATAGTTGTAAAGTATCTGCCCATACTAAGTTATTTATGGCCCGTGGAAGAAGCGGAACTTGTTGTACCATTTTAGCTTTATTTTACTGGCTGTCTTGAGTATTTTATATCAAAAATCAGCAAAGAGCTTACAGCATAAACTTGGAGTTAAAGGTTAAAGGATTCTGTATACTTATAGACCTTAAGAAACCTGTGGTCTGGATTAGCCCCACTGCGCTTGGGCTCACTCCATGCCCCACCCTGCCTCCAAATTCCACCCACCCCTAGTGCTGCTAAATTTATAGCCACATTGCCACACCCCTCTCCACAGAACCAATCAGCATTACCTAAGGTAGTCATAGGACCCAACCCTAATCACAAAACCCTCCCCATTTATTTTCTCTAATCTGGTCAGTAGGCCTCCCATCACCATTTTAAACAGTCATTAGTTAAATACCTCTATAACGCCTCTGCAAACCTTAACCTCACCTTTCAAATTAAAGCCTTCCTATTGCCTAATACCCCTGCTGATAATTCCCTATCTTTTCACAGATTATGAATATCATAACCTCCCAGGCTCTCACTACCCCAGATCCCAGACCAACACCCAAATCTATCAAATAACTTTAATCACATACTACTCCCCCTCTCATCTAACTCCTCTACTACAAAAACACAACATCCCATTCAAGCCAGCTATGTTAACCTCAGAACTAAACATTACCACAAACTCTTATTTAAACTCCAGAAACTCGTAATCAGATCACAAACTAACCTCATAGTTGATGGGGACATTCACCCTAAGCCAGGCCCAAGCCCACCTGATGTAACCAGCCCCATAAATCATACCCCTACTAGCCTGCAAAACTTAAACAAAACCTCCAACTCACTCCAGATCTGTCACCTAAATATTAGAAGTCTAAATAATAAAATCCATTACTTGCATGCACTCTTGGCTGTATACTCCCCAGATGTACTATGCCTTACTGAAACTTGGCTCAAACCTGCTACCACTGATAATGAAGTTATACCTCCAGCTTACAATATTTTAAGACTGGATTGCACCTCTAGGAAGGGGGGGGGGTAGCTGTTTTATATAAATCTACACTTGATGTAACTATTTCTAGTTCTCCACAAGCTCCTCGAACTGAAAATGCAGAAATACTTATTACTAAGCTACAAATTAACAAACACAAATCTATAAATATTGTTTGCATTGATATTCTGCCAGGTAACAACACAAATACCCTGGAAGACATCCTACAATGGCTGTCCATAAACTACCCACAAGGAGCCATTGTTATCGAACATTTTAATATTGACTGGAACACCTGTTACTCAGACTTCCCTGCCACCCACATAAATTTGTATGGCTTTACCCAGGTTATATCCTCCCCCACTAGAATCAGTAAGCCCAACATCAAAGAAAGTATACTAGACTGGATTCTCATAAACAGCCACCCCCAAACGTATAAAGCAGGCACCCAACCTGAGGAAATAAGTGACCACTTCCACACTTATATACTCAGGCAAAAAATTGACATCCTCCAACTATTTACCTTCAGAACTATTAGGAGCAATAAGAACTTTAATCAAACTAAATTCCAAAATGAACTTCAGTCATGCAATTGGTCTTATCTAAAACTGCTTCCATTAGATGAATTAGTTTCAAACTTTAACTCCACATTTCTTACTATCCTTGATAACCACGCACCTACCCGTACTATCAGAACAATAAAAAGTAACACCATGGCTGTCTAAAGAAACTAGACAAAAAAATCATACATAGAAATAAAGCTTGGGCCTCTTGAAGAACCACTAAATCTGCAATGGGCCAACTTATATATAAACAACTAAGGAATGTTACAAAGAAGTCTATTGTCCTAGACAAAAAAAAACTATTACTGTAACCTGCAACAAAAACACCAAAATCAACCACAAAAATTTTGGTCTTGTATAAATAACCTTCTCCACCCAGGACATTCTACTACCCCTACCCCCTCGACTACCCTCCAAAAACCTTCGGAATATATTGCTAACAGCTTTAACACTTTCTTTACAGAAACTATTGAATCCCTTGCCAACCAACTAACTCCCAATACCCCAAATCTAGCTGATCCCACACCCAATACCCACCTCTCCATCAACTTTCAACCAGTACCAATATCACTTATCAGATCATTTATCAAGAAACTGAAACCCACCACCCTATTGCCAGACCTCCTCCCTGCAGAATCTCTTCAAAAAGCCGCAGACATAATAACATATCCCATTTCAATATTACTCAATAGAACCATCCCGGAAGCTTATATCTCCTCCATCTGAAAATTTTCCCACGTTATTCCTCTCCATAAACAGGGTAGTTCCACTGAACTATCAAATTACAGGCGCATTGCCATCCTGTCACCCTTGGCTAAAATTATGGAAAAATGTATCAATAAGCAATTAGCTTACCTCAATCTGAACAATCTCCTAGCCCCCTCTCAGCACGGATTTAGACCCTACCATAGTACAACCTCAGCCCTTCTTTCCTCCTCTCATACAATAAATCAAAACCGTAACAATAACAAGCTTTCCTCTGTCCTCTTTCTAGACCTATCCAAGGCATTTGATATGGTAAACCATCAGCTACTCCTATGGACACTAAAAACTCTCTCCATAGATAACCTGGCAATTCACTGGTTTCATTCCTATCTAAGTGGCAGACAACAAGCTGTACTATGGAAGGATAACCTATCCTCCCTATTACCAGTCACCCTTGGAGTCCCTCAGGGGTCAGTATTAGGACCCCTCCTATTCTCCATCTTCATTAATGATCTCTTTACAGTCATCCCAAAAGCAACCTGCATTCAATATGCAGATGACTCTACCCTAATCTGTTCTGCTAACTCCCCAATAGATTTATAGACTTTATCCCAAAATACCTTTAACAAAGTTGAAAACTGGCTCACTGATTGGCGTCTACTATTATATCCAAATAAAACAAAGATGTTACACTTCACCCTCACTCGTAAGGTCCCTTTGCCATCATTTACCATAACATCTAACAATGGCACCATAATTTCCCAGAACCTACTACTAAACAATTAGGTGCAATAGTCTTCAATAATCTTAAGTTTGATGCTCACATTGATCAAACCATTAAAACAGTCAATAAGATACTTGGCTCTTTATATAAGATTAAGCCATTCCTAACCCCATCTGCTAGGACTGTGATTGCCTGTACACATTTACTATCAGCCCTTATTTATGCCTCTCCTATTTATACAAACCTAAGTAAATCTGATCTCAATAAATTCAATAGCTGCTATAATAATATTGCCATATTTGCCACAGGTTCAGCATATAGAACACATCACTGTCTTAACCTTAGATCCCTAGGCTGGCTAGAATTACCCCATCTACTTCAGTATAACAAATTAATAGTTGCTTACAAAGTTCTCTACCAGCCAGAAATCACACCCATACTCAAAAATATAATCACCTCCTACAGTAACCTAAAAACACTCCACTCTTCTAACAGAATGCTAGCACAAACTGTTAAATCCAACAACTTAGCTGGAGAGTCATTATTTTCCAACTTTGTTGGCAAAACCTGGAACCTACTTCCTGCTGAACTTACTGAAGTCCACTCCTTAACCCAATTTAAAACATCTCTTAAAAAACACCTAAAAATTCACTGGTTATGTCCCTGTACAAACCCAGACTAACCTACTCAATATTCACTTTGTATCACTATATTCCCTGGCTACATGTAGAAACTGTCTTTATAATGAGTCTGAAACATCAGCTGTTTTACAAGAATGATTACATGTCTTATTTCTAATGGATTGTACTACCAAACAGTATGGCTACTTGCACAACTATGTACTACTAAAAATGTATGTGTTCTGGGATAAAAATTAATCATTGTAAAGTTTTTTTGGATGTATTCTGGCAAATCTGGAATATGTATCTATATGTTCTTGTATAAAAAAATCTATAATTGTAACATCTTCTGTATCTATGTACATGTGGAACTTTTCTCCCCAGGCCTCAGCTGAAAATGGACCTGTATCCAGTCACACTTTTCCGGTTAACAAATGTAAAATAAAATAAATAAAATAAAAAACATGAAATAATGATCACAGATAACCCATAACACAGGTAGAGTTAAAGTTCAGGTAAGTAATCACCCAAGAAAACTCAGTATATTAACAAACAAAATACAGCCATAAAATTAAAATAGGGTATTAATCTTCTGAACCTAGCATAAATTACAACCCTACTAATAAACACAAGATAGAATCTTCCCTTGTAATTTGGTGTTTTGCTAATTAGAAGCTGCTGATACTCAAAAATTTAGATGGGAAAATCCCAGGCAATAAGTTATTCAATTTTTAAAATAGTTATATAACTTATATAAAGCCAGAATTAGTAAACTCTTACAGCCTAGGCCATCCCAATAAATAAAACTAGATAAACAGTATTAAAGTTCTTAAATGTTAGTGCTATATCACAGGACAGAAGAGATGGAAGAGGATTTCTGACTACAAATGGTTGTATAACCTTTTAGGCATTTGGTTATTTCAGTACCAAATAACCCCAGAAAAAGGTGTACAGTTAAATAGAGCTGATTACTGCATGACCTAATTAAGGTTTTAAACACATATGGTAGGTGTCCCTCTCATGGATTAAGTGGGAACAATTAAAATGACAATGTTTTCCAGATGGATGATTGCAACTATACAGCATTATCCACTGTACTACCAGAAATATGAGTAAATCATAGTAAACAACTTTTAGTGGCACATAGAAGGGCAAAAACACTTGGCTGATACTTTTCTAAATTAAGGACTACCTTATACCCAACCCAAACATAGTTTGAAGGGTCACTCATATAATGCAGGACAGTGAAGACAGGGAAAGTGTGTACTTTTTATGGAAGAATTAGACCAACAGTCTCATGGCATTTTTTTATGTACACCAAGCCAAAGTGAACTGTGACTACAAGTTTCAATGAAGTGTGCAAGTTAGCTACTGAGCATTGCATATGGAATATAAGAACTGAGTAAGGGTGGAGGTAAATAGAGAGGCAAGCAAAGGGTTAAACACAGTTTTGAGATTCATTTGTTGACAATGATAGAATTAAATGTTCAGATATGTAGATCACCCAAATATTTCAGTCCTTGAATGAGCTTAAGATAAATACAGCAAAGACACTACAGTGGGAATTGAATATAATATTCCCAAAGGTTTGTAAACAAGCAGGATGGGACAAAGGTTCAGGAAAAACAAAAAAGGAACACACATTTAACATGCTCTAGATTGTAAAATTAATAGCTTTGTAAAGCAATTAAGATATCTCACAGGAACAGAACATTATACTTCAGAATTATATACTTCTTCAGGTAGAAGATAACATCTAGGAAGGACAAACTGCCAGCACACTCATTAGAGGAGATTTTGCTCAATGTAAAAAAAAAAGAAGTGAAGAGGGGAACTCTACTTTATCACTGAGTCAGGCTTGGCTAGGAGTATTTCTACCTTAATAAATTTGTAGCATGTAGTTAAGAAGTGTTGCAGCATATAGTTAAGAAAACAGAGAATAAATGCACCCCCACGTTTTGCGAATGTTCTTTGACAGCAGCTACTCACAAATGGAGTGGCCTCTAAATAACAATATTAAGACAAGGCTTACAATGAAATATAATACATCACAAAAAGGGCAAGGGAGACTATTCAATGAAAGGAAAAAGTATTAATGCAGTCTGACTGCTCGTAAGATAGAAAGAAAAAAGGGACAGTGCATCCACTGAACAACAATAAGTGAGCATTTTACTGAAAGGTAGCATTCTACAGCTAAGATATAAGCAGAAGCTTATCATAAGGAAGGATGTACCCAAAAGTAGTTCTAGAATAAAGGGGAACAACAAAGGTACTTTTTTGCCTTCTCTCAGCGCTCAGCCAATCAGAGATGGAGAAATTTCAACAGAATCAGGGACAAACACAGAAAAAAAACAGGGACAATCAGGGACGCTTTTAAAATATAAGTACTATTAATTTGAGACATTGACAGAATAAGAGAATGCAAATTAATATACATTTTCTGAAGTAAAATAAGTCTATAACTCTTAATTATTATCATTATTTATTAGGTGTAATGCACAACCTTTCCTCCAAAACTCACCAGTTTTAGAGGGGTTAAAAGGAGCAGAATTAACATTTGAGTCAAAATCAGGGGCAGTTGAGAAGTATGCATCCATTGCTAATAAGGTAACTCCCATTTCGGTCACTCCCAGTGAATATAGTGCGCGTATAAATAATTTTCCAATTTAAGCACACCTGAAACAGATCCTTTAAAAAACATGGAATAGACAAGAAAGGACAGTTATTAGAATGTGTTACAGTCAATAAGAAGCAGGCTTTGGATACAAGAGAATAACACTTAGCGTAATTACTATATATTCAGGTACGGAGCTCTAAAGAGAGAATATTTCATATCTAGTTCTCATTAAAATGAAGAAGTTATAAAAATCCTTGTGTAGATGAACATCTAAAATTTAAACAAGCGAGGAAAGGTACAGGTTACTGCTGCATACATCTGTAGCTGTATCACATTTACCTCATCTCTTGATTATGTATTCATTTAACAGCTGAGGTGACAGTTGTTACCCAAAATAGACAAGAATCATCACTGTTATTGAATTTATCTATGTTCTGATATTGTGACAAACCCCAGGGTCAAGCAGAGATCATATTTCTAATAAATGCACTGCAAAAATAAACTGTTAATTGCACCAAAGAAAGGTGCAAGGTCTGACCTGATAAAGAAGAACTACAGTATAGCATTTTTATTTAATCTTGTTTTGTTCCATGTGACTCTGATGAACAATTCATTTAGGGTAGCCAAGTTCCATGAAGTCCTGTAAGTCTAGAATCACATACTCCCAAGAGGTACTCAGTTACAAGCAATGTTCTTACTAAGGGCATCACCACTAAATTCACAAGATGACTATTGTTTGCATAAAACAAGCTTCTACATACTTATGCCTCATTTTAGAGGCCATATTAATCCTAATCTAATTCTACCAAGCTTCTTAGAATTTCATACTAAAGGTGTTTTAAAAGATGCCCTGCATTTTGAATCTTTCCATTCTAACATTTTTAAAATCTAGATGATGTCACTGGAAAGAGTTTCAGTAAAAGTACATCTCGATAATGTCAGTTCACATATCACAGAGTACTTTGTCAGAGCTATGCAAGCAGCCCAGGTGCAGCAGTGCAATGTGATAGAGCAGTGCAGGTTTCCTGCACAGATAGCTGAAACTCAGCTGGACACCTAAGGTAGCAGGTCCCACTGCACTGCACTGACACTTGGCCAGACGACTGCAACATAAATGCAGCAATCCTCCCTCCCTTCCACCCTCCCAACACACAAAACAATACAAGCCATTCACTAGTACATGCATAGGAGAACTTAATGGAAATGAAGGCTAAAACTGCAATAAGTGGGAGGAAAGTGCTTTATTTCTGCTTATAAGTTTTCATCAGCATTTAGTTTTGCTATCTAATAAAGCAAATAAAATGGCTGTCCTAAAACCTTAAATAGTATATTATGTCTAAGAATTCTCCATAACCACGCTCTTCACAATTAGTTTGTAGCTTTAAGCATACTTTTAACAGGCAATACCTCAGAGTTAAGGAAATAAAGCAAAATGTGATTTGAAATTCCAGTAAATAGCCCTCTTAAATGATATTGCATAAGTCATTGGTTAAACCCGGTATTTACCCTGAAACATCTGCTAATTTTTTTACAACAATTAATCTTATCTAATACAAAAGTAGAAAGCAAATCCATGGCAAATCTGTAGCAGGTATTAGTAGTAGGAATCAGAGAGGAAGGGGGTTTCCTTAGACATATAGCCTATCAAAGGAAGGTTACAACATAATTTATAGATTGCAAAACAAGGGTATTGAGTACTATGAAGGCAACATTCTTAATTTCTCATCACAACCTTCACAACGGGGCAGAAGCTGTAGAGTGGAAAGGGGATAAGAGGGAAGGGACAGATAATTAATAGGTGGATTCATGCAAGGGCAGATTGTTAAACATAAAACCTTAAGGGACTTGAAAATAACACAACACCCTAACATTATAGTCTCCAGATTCCTTAGAAAACGGGCAACTGTTTTCACATATCCCATGACACTCTTCAGCCAGTCACTTGACAGTTGTAAGGATCCACAGAAGTCAAAGGAAGCCATAGTGGAGCCACTCCAAAAAGTGGGATAGGTGTAAGAACTGTCTAAGGGCACTACAAACCTGTAAGCCTCAGCCCAGTAGCAATGACGGCTAAGGACAAGATAACAAAGTAAAAGGCTAGTGGGTTTCCCAGAGCTAAATAATGCAAGTTGTAAGATCCAGTGGGTAACGGTATTCCTGTCTGATCTAATTCTATGAGTGGATGTAGTATGCCTAGCCTTGATAAGGCCTTCAACGCGTTCCCACATAGGGAACAGACAGGCAAGCTGAGTGGACTTGAGGTAGGGGAAGCTAACAAAATAGGTAGAAGGTGTTAAAGAGGACCAAGAAACACAGGGTAGTTAAGAGGACCCTGTCAAAACAGAGAGTGGTGGTATCTGTGGTCCTGAAGGTGCATGTTCCAGACATACCCAAACTTATATATACTTCAAGGTTGGACAACAATGGAGAAAAACAGAAAACTCCACTGTTGCTGAAAGTTGTTTCAGCAATTTTTGTTCAATCTATTAGCATTTGTTGCAATTGCTGTTGATAGACTGACACATTCTCAATCTGTGTATGGATAACAATAAGATAAGTAGAACAGGGCTTGATGGGGGGGGCTAAGCCTATACAGGAATCAAAGAATACAAGCAAAGTAGACAAAAACTGAAACTTAACTTTAATGTGTAAAACTGCAAGAAGCTTCACATGGATCTCAACACAACCACAGTGAAGTACAAGAAGGTTGGAGTCACCTAGAAGACTGCAAAACAGGAACATGACTTGTTATGATAGTATCTGCAGAAATGAACTACTAGGCACAAACTGAGAAGATACAGTCAATGCCATAAGGATCCTATGATGTATTCCTGGGCTCAATGATGCAAAATGTACACAAGTTATTTAGAAATACTACTGATTTCCTGTTAGAACACAACAGAAGTGTTATTTATATACAATTCTGGTGCCCTTAAACTGAAAAAAAAATCAAACTAGTCAGGAAGGGTACTAAAGAAAAGGTATATGAGAAGGGAGCGGATGAGTTAAAACTTTTCACAATGGAGGAAAGATAGGAAAAGGAACATGATAATGGCAAACAATGACTGCAATTAAATAGGAAAGGCAAGGATGAAGGATTCACAACATTCAAACTTAAGGAACAAAGTTCATTCTATAAGTTAGAAATTACAGCTGGGATTCATAAAGATGGCCCATAATTGTACAGGACTGACAGACATTCCAAACCACAAGCTAGACACATACACAATTTATAAAAGAGTTGTAAGTCCATGGATTATTGTCATATACTACTGAAGACATGGATAAGACCTAGTATAAAATTATGCAAATGAGGAACCACAGAATGGTGTTCAACTCACAACAAATATGGAGATGTTGCAGAATTTATAGCTGTATAACTGTGAACGTACCTGAGAGAAAACAAGAAAGGCATGCCTATTTTCTCAGCATTTGTAATATTCTGTTCAGCACACAATGGCTGCCTTACATCACCATCAAATTATATGTCACCTGTGCAAAGCATAACATTTAATAAAGGGAAGCAAAGACACTTTCTATTGCAGTGTACAGTGCATACATGCATACTGCTATAAACATGCATGCTCCCCTTAAGATACTAATAGCTGACATCATTTACTAGTGGGAGGGAAACCATCACCAAATCTCTTCATTACCATGTTATGGAAAGTATACCAATCCACATCTCCATCTAGTAGCAAAAGGCAGAACAATCTGCTATAGCACTAGCCACCCTGCCATTTGTGCGTGTGTGTGTGTGTGTGTGTGTGTGTGTGTGTGTGTGTGTGTGTGTGTGTGTGTGTGTGTGTGTGTCTGCGTGTTATGTATATCAGATAGGTGCCACGCTGCCTGGCTAACCCTCCTCAGTCAAAGGAAAGGTATTAAAATGTATCAGAAACACACCACGTAACCTAATAAAATCCACATGGTTTGTCAGGTGATGGAAACAAATAAGGTGATAGCAGATTACCAGAACACTCAGACACATACTGAGTATTTCCTTAACTCTAATTAATACAAAAAAGACATAATGGAGGCAATACATCAGTGCAGCTAAGCCACTCAGGTAAAGAAAAGCTGAAAAAAGATAAGAAGCCAAAAGTCATTAAAATGACACATTTAACTTAGGATGCCTGTATCCGTCATATTACTAAGACATGAACCACCTTCTCTGCTATTCAGAATGTCAGGTGGATTGGGGAGTGATAAATCTTTTTTTTTTTCAAAAAACTTTTTATTGAATTTTGAATATTGAGATACAAACACAACAACATCAAAACTATAATACGTATTAAGTATGAAGAGTTAGGAGATAGTTATGGTAACAGAGCTTATGTAAAGTAGATAGTCTATCTCAATAGTGCCATAGAACATACAATAACTATATACATCGTGTACAAGTGTCAACCAAGAGGCATAGCAGTATAGGTACAAATATAACTGAGAGCAGGTATGTGAGTATAAAGGTGACTGGGGTCTAAGAATCCCAAAAGGAGGATAGCCTATTATTCACTATTAATAATATGTAAAACTTTTTCCATAGCATTATTGATTTGAGTCAACTTCTTGGGACTTTTCACCAATGTTTTCTGTGCAATAATATATGAGCAAGCCAGAGTTTTAAAATTATTCCAATTCAGTTTAGTACGATCTAACCAGTTTTGGGTATTGTAGAGTTTTATAAGTGAGCATATGTAAATTAGCACTTGTGTATCCAGTTTTGAAAGGTAAGTATTGGGTATATGTAGTATTGCAACCTCCCAGGATAGAGTGGATTTATGATATCCCATTTTCTGTAAACGGACTTTTAGGGAAGTCCAAAGTTTGTATGAATGGTGACAAGACCATAAAATATGTAGAATATCTGCATTAGGGTGAAAACAGCAAGACCATGAGGCCGATTTATTGGCATCAAATCTATTAAGTTTAGAAGGAGTGTAATATGCATTATTATTGATCATTAGTTGAGTGTAAAAAAGTTTTTTGAAAGGTGAGTGATCCAGTATATTTTTGATAGCTGAGAGTTTCTGATTTACAGATATATGAGGGTTATGTTTGTCCCAGTATTTAGAAAAGAGACAATCTGTATTATGAGTTATCTGATTTATGAGATTATAAGATTTAGATAACATTTTCTCTGGAAGTGTAAGGGTTTGTATAACCACATCATAATTTGTGAGATCATGTTTGTCTGTCTTGATGTGAACAAATTTGACCTTGGCTATTTCTCTCAATTGACGTAAAGTAGTTATATATTTAGCATTAACATTAAGAGTTTTGCGTATATTGGTGAGGGTTTCATCTTTGTGTTGCATCAGGTCCCAGACAGTAAGGTTTTTGATCAGAGGAAAATTTGAAAGGTTAATAGGTACATTGTCAATATTAATATTAGGATTTAAGTGTAGGGGTTGTATTAATTGAGATGTATTGTCTAGATTAATGAGTTTCAACAGCTCTTGAAAAGCGCTGATTTTTTGTTTTAAGGAGTTAGGAATTTTTAAAATATTTATGACTTCTATAGAAAGAAAAGGAAGAGCTGATGGATTGATATTTTTGGTTAGAATGTATTGGTACCATAATTTTGTCCAAATAGGATAATGATTATATCTCTCAACATTAATATTCAAAATAGATAATAGTTTATTAGCCGAAATAATCAAATAATAAAGATAAAAGTTTGGAAGACCTAGACCACCCTTGCTTTTAGGAGAGATTAAATTGGTGTAAGAAATTCTAACTGATTTAGGAAACCATAAGAAGCTGGCTAATACTTTATTGATTTTGGAAAAAAAAGATTTAGGAATTATCTGATCCACAGCATTAAATTGAAATAGCAATCTGGGGAGTATATTCATTTTAATTATTGCTGCTTTTGATAGAAGTGATAAATTTAGCAATTTCCATCTATTCAAATCAAGTAGTATAGATGACCATACTCTAGCCAAATTGTTCTGAAATGTGGAAAGACCATTGTGGTCTATTAGGATCCCCAAATATGTGATGTCCTGGGCTATCCGGAAAACAGAGTCAGGGAATAAGTATGGTTTGTGGGCAAGTGGATTTATGGGAAAAATATGTGTTTTTTGGGTATTAATCTGATAGCCTGAAGCCTCTGAAAATCTGTCGATAGAGTTGATTAATTTTGAAAGGTCTGTGCTAGGTGTTTGGAAGTATAACACTAGATCATCTGCAAAAGCAGATAGAAGCACTTTGGTGTTAAGAATTTTAGGAATCCTGTGAAAGGTGTTTTGTGTTATATACAGTAGCAGTGGTTCTATATATAAATTAAAGAGAAAAGGAGATAATGGGCATCCTTGCCTTGTACCATTGGTGATCTTTATGCGTTTGGATGTGTTTCTATTAATGTATAAAAAGGTAGAGGAATCTTTGTATAGGATTTTAATCAAATCTATATAAGTAGTAGGTATATTGAAGCAGGACATAATATGAAAAAGAAAATCCCAATTAACTCTATCAAAAGCCTTGGAGGCGTCAAGGATCAGTGCGTATAGCGGATTTATGTCACTTTTAGTAAAATGTATAAGAGAGTCTATTGTCAAGGTATTGTCCCATGCATGTCTATGTGACATAAAGCCCGCTTGGTCCAAAGAGATCAAGAATGGTAAGACTTTTTTCAGTCTACATGCAAGTAAAGAAGCTAAGATTTTAATATCAATGTTAATCAAGGAAATAGGTCTATAGTTGTTAGGATCAGTTTTATCTTTGTTATTTTTCAAGATTAGAATGGTTTTTGAGGTGTTCCAGTGCAAGTCTGATATAACATATATCCTTATGTAGTTGAAAATTTTTAGAAGAAGGGGTGTAAGCACAGATGTGTAGGTTTTAAAAAATTCAGGTGTAAAACCATCTGGACCCGGAGATTTGCTAGTTTTGAGCCTGTCAATGGCCTCTGATATTTCTTGAAGAGTCAATGGGGCAGAGAGTGCGTTCTTTTGTTGTTCATTCAGTCTAGGAAATCTAATAGAGGATGCAAAACCATCTATGTGTTGTTTAATCCTAGGGTTATTTTCCTTAAAGTATACCTCTGAAAACAAGGATGTAAAAAGCTGCATAATTTCCAAATCAGTATTGTAGATCTTGTTTTTATACTGTATTGGCGAAATTCTAGGAAGGGTTTGGTTGTTTTTAATTATTCTGGCCAACACTTTAGAAGGAACTTGTGCCCATTCAGAATATGTAGCTAAGAGCCTTTGTTCTGATATAGTAAGATTATGTTGATGTAATAAAAGTAGTTCTTTCTGGGAATTTAATATTAGTTCATATGAGGAGGAGTTAGGATTTAGTCTGTATTGATTTTCCAAGGTTTGAATTTTTAATTTTAGTTGTAATTCTTTGTTACTATGTTGTTTTTTAAGATATGATGCCTTATTAATTAACATACCTCTGAGGATAGCTTTACATGCAGCCCATTGTATATCTAGTAGAATATCCGATGTGTCCAAATTAAGGTATGTTTCCCGTATTATTTCAGTTATTAATTTGTGTATATTTTTGTTTGAAAGCAAATTGTTATTCAGTGACCAACTATTATATGAAGATGCACGTGATGTATTTGGAACCAAACTAATCCCGAGAGATATCCTAGAGTGATCGGAAAGAAATCTGGGCTCTAGGGAATAATCAATTTTCATATGTAATAAAGAATTAGAAATAAGAAAAAAATCTAATCTTGACCATGCCTTATAACATTTTGAGTAGTATGTATAGATATCCTTTCTGTCGGAATATCTTATGAGAGAAATAGGGGCTATAAGGTTAAGGTCCAGCATTATTTCTTCCAGAGTGATGGATGCTTGGTAATTATACGAGGGGGATCTACTAGTGCGGTCAGTATCAGGATTAATGATAGCATTCCAGTCTCCCCTATAATAAAATAATGGTCTTTAAAAGAGGAGAGAATATTATAAATCTGTGAGAAGAAAATATGCTGTTGTTCACAAGGACCGTAAAGGTTAAAAAATATGATTGGTTTATCTATGTTATGAAGACAGGAGATAGTATAACACCATCTTCCATTTACATCATGTTTCACATCAGTAATAGTCCCCTGAAAATTGTTTTTAACTATAATGGCCACCCCTCTTGAGTTCGAGCTATTACCAGCTGCTATTATCATTTTGATCCATTTCTTATTTTTTTCCTTATCCCAGTCTTCTCTAGTTAAATGTGTTTCTTGTAAAAAACATATATTAGCCTGGGATTTAAATAATAGGTGAAATAATAAGGATCTCTTGTTCTTGTTATGTAACCCTCTCACATTCCATGAGTCAATATTTAAAGTTATTCCCTTAAATAATTATAGATATACAAAGCTTGTCTAATATTTGACAAGATGTAATAGTAAATGTAAGACTTAGCCCCATTACATTTATAGTATTGTACATTGATGCCTCCCAGAAAAACTGTTATATAGATCTCACAATATTCCTTCCTACATACCCCGGTGCCTGCCCACCCACCCCTTTCTAAAGAAGGAATATAGAGATGTATCAAATAAGTAGTTTTGGTTAACATAATTAACAAAATAACTATATCAAACTTAAATGAAGTCCTAAAAAGGACTATTACTATGTTTGGTAAAACTATACATATATACAAAACTAGAATAAACAACATAGCTGTCATTCTATGACCCTATAATACTGCATATTCTCTGCCCCTATATATTCCATGTAAAAGTATGCAAAGTAGCAAAACAGTAACATTGACCAGGTGTTATATATAAAAATTAAAGCTATATTTAGGATAATTAAGCTATATATGTTCCTGGATAAATAAAATATAATATATGACTGACCTACTAAATATGGCATTTTAAAATAGTATAAATATGTTTACTATGCCATATTTTAAATATCACCATTATGTCTATTTATAAACAAAAAGTCAATATATGATCTGATTAAAATTAATATAGCTAATTAACATAATTAAGAGCCAGTAATCAATAAGAGTCTGTAGAAAAGTCAGGCTAGAGAATTAGTATAACAATCTGTGTGAAAACATGACCGGAATGTCATCAGTAAAATAAAGTAATTTATAAAACTTTAGAAATTATGTCAGACCAAAAGTATAAGTTCTAAACAAACCAGCGTGGTTTAAATGTTGAGGGGAATTCAAAATATTCAGTTGTACTGTATCTGAGACGAGTACTGATCAACTAGTCTTCCGAGACTACATAGCCTTAAGTCTGTGTAATTGTGACATCCTTGCATTTCATTTGCCATTTTAGTTGAGACAAGCAAAATTAGTAGAATAAGCTAAACAATGGAATACAATCCAGTTACGCCAAACCAGAAGTCTAATGAGATGCGGATAAGGTTGAGCTTCATTGTTATGCTAATAGCATCTGAAAGTCTCCCTTTATCGACAGGTTTAAAGAACTTGTCTGTGCTACAACTATAGCCCAAAATGATCTGCTTAGGAGTAAATATTCATATTCATATGACATAACAGGTCAGTGAATTTCATACTATTACTGAGTCGATAACCATTTATTAGAGTCTCTATACACTCTTTGATATGTATGACTGACTGGTGCTCACGTAGCGAGTCTTATGCACAACTGTATTCCTAGATCGAAGGTTCCCCAAGGGTTTGACAGCTGGAAGCCGTCATAAAGTATAAGTGATTGGTTAAAAGAAAATAAACCATAAGATGCTTATAGAGTTTGCCTATTGCAATGTATATTTTGTAAATATCCACTTATACTTGCTAAAGCAGCATCTCAAAAAGTAGTTTTGTTTTTTGAGTAAGCAGTTAAGCCATACAGATGCATTGACTGTTATTTGACCTTTAAAATTGCATCAGGTACTACTTTGAATAATTTTAGAAATATGTCTTTCGCTTCTTGCGAGGTGCTAGCTGTATATCTTATGTCATTATGTGTAAAGGATAGCGTATTGGGGTATCGCATCTGAAATTTGACACCTCTTTTAATTAAGTCCGCACAATATGGGGCTAGTTTTTGTCTGTTGGTTTTGATTTGAGGTGGTAAATCCTGTGAAAAAGATAGTCTGTGCTTGTTCCATTCGAAGTTTCTTTGCTTTCTGGCTGCTTCTAATATTTTCTGAGTGTCTTGGTAATTCAATAACTTGGTATATATAGGCCTAGGTGAAGAAGTAACCTGACGAGATCGTAGGGCTCTGTGCGCCCTTTCCACTACTAGACTTTCAGTGTTACTATCTAGATCTAATAGTACCTGATAGATCTGTTTGGTGATCTTTAGTAAGTTTTGTGTATCATAAATTTCAGGCAAACCTCTTATTATTATGTTGTTTCGGCGACTTCTTGCCTCTAAGTCTATCAGTTTATTCTGCATTTCAGTGATCAAGATATCTTTGGCCCGCAAATCTTTGTTAATAGTTTCTATTTGTATTTCATGAGTGATTTTTACTTTCGATAATATCTAACCTTTCGGTTATATGTTTTAAAGATTTGCCAAAGTCTGTAAGGTGGTCTGCAAAACCTTGAATGGCTGTATGAATAGGTTGTAGCGCCATTTTCAGATCTTCAAGATGGAAATTTGGGTCACTTTTCTCTTTGGTGCCAACTTTAGTATTTTCAACGACTTGTTTGGTGGTTCTAAGCCTTTTGGAACCTGCTTCTTTTTCAGGAGATAACAATGAAGAGAATTTGGCCTTTGTGGTTTGTGTCTCCATATCATCAGAGTTACCAGCCATGCCTGAGCACAAATGTATCAGTAGGGTTGAGATAAAAGTAACGGTCACTTGTAGGCACGTGGTACAGGCCTCGAAGGCCAAGAAAAGTTAAATGATATAAAAATAGAGAATTTCACTTGTTAATTACTGCAAAAAAAAGGCCAAGTCTTGGTATTGAGGTTTCCGATTTCTTTTTAGCTCCAAGAACTGTGGAAACACCTATCTTAAAAGCTTTTTTTAACTGTCGGTGATAGTCGATGTTTGAGGAGCAACACGTATAGGGTGCACACTAGACGACCGCCATCTTGGAAATTCGGGGAGTGATAAATCTAATACTTGCAGACATATGCAGGAACTATCTATCCACTGTGTGCACATACAGTGTGCAATGCATGCCTGTGGCACTTATGCTGTGATACAGAGAGAGATACAGCGTCCTGACTAGTCCCTTTTGTGAATATCAGTCTATTCATACCTCATACTAGTAATAGAGCACAACTTCTGTTTGAGATACTGTGCTCAATGTTTGTGAATGCAGTGTCCCTTGATTAAAAAACAATAATGAACCCAGCCAATGTCATGACATTGAAGAATAAAGCCATGACTACAGTCCAGGAAACCCAGGTTCAATAGGTGGCTAGCACAGCTGAGGTAATGGCAGGCAAGGATGGGCAATATCCCATTACTGGAGGAGAGAAGTGGTTCCCAACTGGGTTTGTCTACCGTTGCTCTAATATTAAGAGATTTTGAATTTTTAGAAGCAGTGCCTTTAAAAGAAAATTATGTCATTGGCACTGATTAACTCTGATGAAGTCCCGAGGCATACATGCAAGTGCTTAGTTTTATGCCATTTTGATATTAGATTTCATTTTGCTATCTCATTCAGTATTTATTCAGCTGGTGGATTGCTGGTAGATGGTATGAAAGTGTGGAAGATTCAGAAGGGCTCACATTGACACAGTTGTTGGTGTTAAGAGATGAATGTTACTTGCATGAAAAGCAAAGGCTGTATAAGGAGGGGCATACACTGTGACTGCCCAAGCCAGTGACAGTAGCTTCCTGTCCCTCATATGATGGAACATTACTGCATGCATGCGGACAGGCATAGGCAGTTCTTGCAGTGATGTAGGTGTGCTATACTTAATCTCCAGGAGGAGCAGTTACAGCTTTAAAACAAAAATACTCTCATTGTTGGGATGCCAACAAGAACACAAACATCCCAGCTGAGTGCCTGGATGGCCACTCCTCTTACATGCTCCCTCCAAGGTGGATTGTAGTAAAAGTCCTTATCATCAGGGAACAGCAGTAGCTCATGTACCTTTGGAAAGGCCCAATGGTTATCAAGCACAGGGGAGAAAAATACATGGAAAAAACAGTAAAGAAAAAATCAAATGGGCTTACAGAGAGAATGTGGACAGTAAGACCATAGATGCCTTCAAGGATGAGCAGTATAAATGCCAGAATTGGATAAAAGGAATGTGTGGGATGGATATATTTTACTAGATGTACAAAAAAGCACACCAGAGAAACTATCTTGTCTTTTTCTGTCTTTTCTAATATATAATGTAATATAATGCTTTATCCTTAAGTTCAGTCCTCAGTATCATCCTCTTTGTAAGCCTTCTTCTCTCAAGATAGTTAAAAAAAGAAGCTGCCCTCATAGATTACAACCACTAAATATTTGCTACAAGAATGAAAAAGATGTGGGCCAGGAGTTATGGACCAAATCCTTTCATTAAAGTTTTAAGTTACACAAGCTCCATGGTTATGACAACACACACTGAATTGGACATTGCCATGATTCCTGAATAATGAAATCCAGCATATCTGCTTGTGTAACTGACCACAGCATACACAGAATAAGTGCACAGAAAGCCATACAAGCCCTGTATAATCCCTTGTGTTTTATTATAAGTTTTGACGCTGCAAAACTTGTACACTGGATCTACCTGAGTCCCTGACATGCATTTCGCATAGCCATATAGACAGTTATGTCAGCCTAACAGTACAGGGAATAGATCAGATTGTTGAGCTATCCCTAAAGTTCAAATGAGATTGTTGAGCTATTGCTGAAGTTAATTAAAATGTGCCTCTGGTTAATGCCATGGTTCTCTCCCAAAGCAGCTTGGTACCGAAGTTAGCAGTTCTGTAGCCCACAGAAGAATTCTATAGTTACTACAGCATTTGAGTTAATGTATATTCTAATAAAAGAGTGTCCCCTTTAAGATCTGTGAAACCAGTATCAGATAAAATAGCATTACAGAGCAAGTCAATAGCCCTGAATTACATATCATGCCCTCTCATCTTAAATATTATACAAAGCGTTTTTATAAGAGTAAAATTATGTTCTCCCATGTACTGTACATAGAAACATAATGGACATGAGAATTTGCAGCATGACAGTACCATGAATTAATTTTTATGAACTGCAGTATTGACACGACTGTGGACAAGCAATGTAATATATGATCTTTATAAGAGGCAGTGTACAATGCTTATAAATATAGTGGTTCGTGTGTTGACAGGTAACTAAGTGGATGAGTGGAAAATCAGTAAATGTATTAGATTAAATCAGCGGTTGTATTTAATACATTTTCCCAGTAAGTCAGTAGTTGTCATGAAGGAAGCATTTCATTTGTTTATAATGAAATAACTCATGCCATTCTCCATTTTCTGTATGTACACCATCAAATCTCTCATCTTTCCAAAAAAATTGCTTTGTTTTTACAACAGAGAAAAGACAGAGAGAGGCCCTACTAGAATTTATGGTAAATTGCTATTTCAGAAAAAATAAACATATCATAAACTGAGAAAGAGTGCCTACCAAACTATCAAAATTAATACAGAGTACTCTGTTAAGTATTTGGGGGAGCAAATGATTGTAAAATAAGGAAATTATTCTTTTCAGCTAAAACACAGGATCTGAATTGCCTAAACATGGTAAGTTTTAATAAATGTAACACTATTCAGTGTCAAAAAGGGGAACCCGAAATCTTAGTACTGAATATTGTAAAGGAAATTTTAGAGAAGTACCATAGTTACCCTGAAGTCTAACTTGTTAAACCTTCAGATTGTGGGGAACATGCCACTATCAAGGTCAAAACAGTAATCACTAAACTATGAAAGAATAGCCATGCTAAGTTATTCAAGCAAAGTTAGACACCATGTCGTGTAATTTCCGAATATTTTGCAGCTTCTAAGAGTCAGCTCTGCAGAAATACAGACAGGTACACAGTTTCTATCGATTTGTAAAGTTCTTTATTGTAAGTAAAGATTAGAAGCAACGAAATATTGAGGCATAGATCTTCCCTCAACAGCCTGTAGGAGACAGAATACAGAGATAGTGCCTTGAGGCGGCTTGCATAGGATATGTCACTTACTCCCTATATTCTTACCTCTTTGGACATACCATTTGTTGGATATCCCTGGTTAGGTACACACCAAAGGTGGCATTGTACTCAATGATAGGTCTAATGAATGCTAAATACAGTGGAACAATGAGTTCCTTGGATCTAGATGCCATATCTTTGTTTATAAGTTGCACAACATAGAATGATTGCCTCAGTACTGTAGACATGTGATGGTCAAAGGCCAGATTGCTGACTATGTGAGTCCTCACATCCCTAATTACTGGGTCATCTCTTACGGGTGTGTTGTCAATATGATAGTTATCAGGGGTGGATGACTTTGCAAAGGATACTATTATGGATTTCTTAGCATTTAGCTTTAGTCGATGGCTCCAACACTAGTTATTTGTCAGTGTCAGCCCTTCCTGGAGAACGTTCATGCTGGTGGAGGATTCTATGACTGCTCTTAATTCGCAGTCATCTGCAAATGTAGTCAGACAAAGGCTATTGATATTGGCCTTGACTTTAGAGAAGTAAATGACAAAAAGGAGCAATCCCAGGACTGACGCCTGAAGGACTACACTTGTGGCTGGCCTCTTTATTGAGGTGGACTCCCCCCATTATAGCTTCCTGGGTCCTGACTGTAAGCCAGCTAGCTATCCACTGGATAACATAAAGGTTTATACCTAACTAAGATAACAAGATTAACCCATCAAGGCATTCTCATATATTTGCCAGTCTCCTTCAACAGATGCACCTAAAATAAACCTTGGTACTGAAAAGAATTATCATTAAACAAAGGTCCCATCTACCTGAGTTGGTAGTAGATCAAGCAGAGGGCATGAGATCCCACAGCACTTACTGAACAGCAGGGGAAATTCTTCAGTTCAATGGCCACATTTCCTCTTGTTAATGTAGATACCACCTCAGGTCTCCGTTGAAAATAGGCCACAGTCCTAATGGAACTAACCTGGTGAACAAAACATACATAAAAATAAAAGATAGATGTTATAACACTCCCAAAATATGTGCTGCCATATTCACAGAGTACCATCCAAATGCTTCCAACAATGCCCTAATACATTAATAAATATGTGATAAAAACTACTGGGGGTGTAAAACATTTATAAAGGAAAATCAAGCGATTATCCATAATTTCAAGGCATATTTAAGAACTACTGGTGGTGTAAAAACATTTATGGAGGAACTTCCAAGCAAATATCTAGAATTTCAAGGCATATGTAGCATACCATGGAATCTAATAGATCATTTGCCATTGCTTTGTGGTCATGAATTACCCTGCTTCACTTTTCTTCAAACTTTATCCTCACTGATTCCTGCACATGCATGATTTTTTAATCTGCTCACTGGTCCAACTGATTTCTACTTTGGATCCTTAATTTCAATTATAAATTTATCCAACCGTATTATTTCTTGAAAAACTGTTTTTTTTCCTGAAAAACACTTGTTTAAACTTCCTTTAGCACCCTGTAAATTAGATAATCAGTGCCCATTAATGCAAACTGATGCTGATAATAAAAGCCAAAGCTTCTATCAAATGAATCCAAAACAACAATTCAGGGTGCCTCTCTAACTATGCAATCATGTGGCTCATCCCCACCTTGGAAGACAGCCTTAGCTTTGTAGGAGGTATCAGGAAGTTCTATGGCTCTAGAGCTGGCTTCTTCATAACCCAGTTCTACACCTCTGCTATGTCTATTAAATTCTAGGAAAAAATCCAAATACATAAAAGATAGGTCACCCTTGTATAATAGCTCTTTGGACAAATTGATTCCCAGGCTGCTTTGCTCCACATTGAAGCTCTATACTGTGCTATACTGTGTATTCCAGACACAAAAAACTTTCACTTAAACCGCTCGCTAATAACCATTTACATCTGGAAGTGCCATCCACCCCCAACTCCTTACATAACAAAATCGTTTTGCAAACACTCTCATTATTTTATTTTTGTCAGGTAAAGGAGGCTAGAGAATATTTATATTTTAGAAAAGGTTTTACCTGGATTAAGAGGAGCTGCCTGAGAAGTATACAATGCAGGAGTACAGTAAATATTTGCACTGCCTGGATTTTTGATCCCGATCTAAATCTAGTAGCTTCAGTTTGCCCTTTCCTCTTCCACAAATAAGGAAATTAGGCCCTCAGTTCAGGAGAAGAGTAAAGTTTACTGGCATTGACTGCATCTTCTCTGTGTTTATGTTATAACCTGAGAGCTCCCAAGCCTGCTGAATAGATCAAACAGTTTATCCAGATGGGCCTTTGGTCCCACAGAAATCCTCAGCATTCAATGTAAGCTTTCTTTCCACACCACCAAGAACAAATCCCCCTATTTATTTTCACTTAAGAGCCATGGTTAGCAACTCCAAATAGAATGCAAAAGAAACGGGAGAGAGTGGCTGTCCCTTGTGTGCCATCAAGACAGAAAGTGTGCAAATCAAGACAGACAGTTCAGCATTTACCTTTAGTCATTCACTAGCCCTCCTGCAAATATCCCCCAGAAGAGTTATGAAATTTGAAGGAAGCCCAATCAACTTCATTACTATAAACAGTTTCAAAAGATTCTATCAATAGCTTTCTCTGCATTCAGACTGACCACAATGACATTGGCTAGACTATTGTTTGGGCTTCTTAGTTTACCAGTGGTGTCTTCAACACATTATTAAATACCTACCTAGGTGGAAGAAATCCACATTGGTCTGAATCAATTCAACTAGCCATTCCAGAAGCCAGCTAGGACACCAACAAAGCTATTGTTATTCTGTAATCCTGATTCCATTCATCAATCCATGCTTATGAGTTAAATCCAACTGCTATAGCAACCCTGTGAACAGCTACCGCTATCCAGAGAGTTCAGCAGGCAAGCAAGGGGAAGGAAGTAGATTGTATTGTCATGTTTTCTTCTGTATCACTCACATACACACATACACACACACACACACACACACACACACACACGCGCGCGCGCGCGCACATCACACATGCACACCCACGGATAACCTGGATTTGCAAATCTGCCTACCATACATCTTGATGAGATGGGAGGAAAATGGACTACCTGGAAAAAACCCACATGAACAAAAAAAGGACATGCAAACTCTGCAGAGAAGGCATCCCAGCCAAGAATCCTGGTCTATATTAGAATATCAAGAAAGCCGTTATTCGAACGGCTTTATACTCGAAAATGCCGGTAATAGAATTGTGTTTTGTGAGATTGTGGTACAGTGAAGACTGGAAAATTTTCCCTTTCCTCACTGTAGCGTGATTTCTGAGTTGGTATATATAATTAGCGGGGGGGGGGGCACAGCCCCCACAAAAGTGAGTTTTTTACTGGCATTTTCGATTATAAAGCCATTCAATTAACAGCTTTGTCAATGTTCTAATATAGACCCAAGAATCCAACCAGAGTATCTTTTGCTATGAGATGATGATGATCCTCACACTGTAACACTGGGTCATCCATACTCCTGATTAAGAATCAAACCTTGTCTATAGGAGCTCACATTAAGTGAAATCCTCCCTTTCTTCAGTATGACCAATACCAAGGCTTTTCAGAAAACAAGTTACCTGCTTGGTATGAAATGACTCATTAATTACTACTAATGATTAAACTATCATCTCCTCCCACCATCCTAATAGAGCTCCAGGGTTATACCATGCAGTCCCAGTCACTGGGGAGATTGTTCATTACTCATTCAGACTCATTTTGGCAGAGCAGACAAGACTTACCCATTATGAAAAAAGTTTAGGCTGTTCACAGCTCTCTCTCTCTCTCTCTCTCTCTCTCTCTCTCTCTCTCTCTCTCTCTCTCTCTCTCTCTCTCTCTCTCTCTCTCTCTCTCTCTCTCTCTCTCTCTCTCTCTTTTTTACTTACTGTTTCAGACTACATAACATTCAGACAATTCCCGCTACTGCAAACCCCTCACCAACTTTCTCAGTATGTAAGGGCGATATTTATAACATATGCCTATTATTGTGCCTTTGTTCCACTGTTATTTCTGCCCTTGTCCAGACATCTTGCTGTCAGAGGTTGGGAGTTATGGGTGTGAGTACAGAGTGCATTCTACTGTGCAGGCATGTCCATTATATGTAAAAGCAAACATAAGAAAAAAGGATTATTGAGAATAATGACTGGCAACAGCACCAAAAAGCACTTATATTCACAAAAGCCTTGGCACCTCAGCTACACATCCTTCAAGATGTCCCTTATATGTGTAGTATATTCCACATAGCACTGTGATTTCCAGGTATGTCAGTAGCAGAGCAGTGGGTGTCATGCATAACAGTTGGCACAGCAGTTATCTGCGCATGACCCTGTCAAAGACAGCACTGTACCTAGGGCACTACAAGACGACTACCAGGAGAACATGCTGGCCAGATCCTAACAGTATTAACCACACATACACATAGCTCATTGACCCCTGCATATTGTGGCCAGGCAACATGTTTTCATGTGTATTGGTACAGCCCTGCCAATGTGTGCTATGCTGTGATTTCCCTGCAAACATACATGTTACTGCATTTGTGTGGGTATATGGGGGGCACACCTGTCAACTGTACACATTTGCACAGACTGTGCTGATATTTGCTTTACATATTGGTTCCATTTACCGTGCTATTGTGCCCTGTTTTGTGGACTATAGGAATATCAGTAAAGAGCACAGGTTAGATTGTAATGGCATACATTTGAGTTTCAGACTTCTTACCCTTCATAGCCTTACTGCAACTGCAGGTCCTGCTGTGCTATCACTGTGTGAGTCTGTAGGGGGGTAATTCAACATTGCCACCATTTGTGTGCCTTTACCAGACATTTCTCTGTGGTTTTCTACAGCTGACTTGCTGTGTGGGTGTAAGGGGTGGGTATGGGACCCCCACACTTGCATCCATGCCTGTGACCTATGACCCCCCAGTTACTAGTCCCCACATATATACTGCAGTGCGATTTGCCACCTTGGGTACTGCTGCATAGCATGTGGAGGCCAGTTTTGGCCAGACATTTCCTTGTGTTCCACATAGCTGTCAGTTGTGCGCTGCTCTCCCAGTAGGCCACTCCATTTCCTTGCATGCATGCAGCATTACCATAGATATGCTAGCAAAACATACTAATCCATTCATTTATTGTTAAGAAGACTGACTTATCTTGTGCTTGTGGCAGTTGTGAGAACGGTGCTTGAGGGCCACCTATTTTGGATACACACAGTACACTGCCTATACATGCTAAATTACAGGTAATGGGATGTATGTGTCATCCATTTTACTGTGTGTGCAAGTCAGAGAGGGGTGTCAGTCCCTGGGGTCCCTACAGTGTCAGTGTGTGTGCTATGCATTGCCTCTTTGCCAAGGCCTGAGCATACTGGGCATATCTCTGTCTGCCAGCAGGAGCAGGCTCAGGGGCCTCCTCCTCTGAGTCTCTCTGTGCCTGTGGGGACCTTGGCAATGGTGGTGGGCTGTGTGGCCCTTTCCCGTGCTGTTCCTGCTGCAGCTGTTTCCGCAGGATCATATTGTGTAGCATGGCACATACTATGAACATGTGTGCACATGTGGGTGGAGAGTACTGCAAGGTTCCACCAGATATGTCAAGGCAGCAGAACTGTGACTTGAGCATCCCAAACACATGCTCTATAATGATCCTGGTTTGTGCGTGTGCCTCATTATAGCATTCTTGTATGGGTGTGTGTGCATTTCTGATAGGTGTCATCATCCATGGCTCCAGTGCATAGCCAGCATCCCCCACCAGATGGCCACATGGGATGCCCCCACTGGCAAATGCCTGGTACAGCTGTGATGAATGCCAGATGTGGGAGTCGTGATAGCTTCCAGGGCTGCCAGCACACACATTCATGATAATGCTCTGGGCATTGCACATGACCTGGCAGTTGATGCAGGGAATCCCTTGTGGCTTATGTAGACCCTATCCTGTTCAGCGGGTGGTGCTTTGAGGTGTATGTGTGTGCAGTCTATGGCACCCAGTACCTCCAGGTATTCTGCTACACTGTGGAGGAGACACATATTGCTGGTCCTCTCCTCATGGGTGTTGGGGAAGTAAATGTGCTCACCAGCATGTGGTATCATGGCATCCAGGAACTGGTGGAGTACCCTGGATGCAGATGCCTGGAAGACCCCCATGATGTCCCCAGTAGGTCTTTGGAAAGTACCTGTAGCTAGAATTCTTAAGGCTACACATACCTTGGTATCCACTGAGATGGGTTCCCCTCTGTTGGCTCTAGGTCTGAGTTGAGGCTGGCACAACTCAGTGATTTGCTGAAGTATGTCTCTGTCCACCCTGTAGCGCTGTACTATGTCCAGATCATGTCGCCCCTGGTAAGTTAACCTGGGTCTGAACACTCTTCTCCTCCTCCTCAGTGTGTGGCAGTTGTCAGCATTATCCTTATCTCCGCCCTCAGCCTCTAGCACATACTGATGGATCAAAGCAATGGCAGCCCCTAACATTTTTCCAGTTAAAATTTCCCTGCATGTGTACACCAATGGTGCAGAGTTTGTGGGAAAAAACAGACTGTAAGGTGTTTCCATAGTTTATACTGCTGTGCTGCAGATGCTGCCTGTATGACTGGCTGACTATAATCCATTCCACATGTAATTGGTTCTTGATTGCTTTTATTCTGCTATTTTCCTTTTTTTCCCTTCCCATTTCCTCCCTTTTTAAGCCTCGAGGCGCACTGCGCAAACACGGTGCCCAAATGTAAACAGTTCTGCTATTTCTGGGGTTTTTTTGTTTTGTTTTAGACCCAGTGCACACCATGCAAACCCATTTAGGCAATGTCAACAAGAAGAAATTGCCCTCCCTGGATGCGAACACGCTCTTCATTTCATGGAATAAGTCAATACAGCCTCAGACACACACCCTTGCTTAGCTGTGCTTAGCTAAGCTTATCTGTGCACCATAGGGCTCCAATGTGCTTACAACATGCCTGACACACCCCCTTTTCATGTCTATTGCTCCTCCTAGTTACACAATCATGCTAGAGCACCTACATGGTTAGGTGCAGTTTGCCACTTAGAAGATTTCTGTGATTCAGTAAATTTTCCCTCATTTGCATACCCCACTGCCTTAGTCCATAGTTACTGCACTAACACAAAGCCTTTCCCCTTGACAACCAATGTTCTCTGGCATTGTTTTGATTCTGCATGCCATAGACTATAATGGCAAAATGCAGATTTCCCTTAAAATTGAGTTTTCACATTTTTTTAAATTTTCGGGATGATCCTGTTTGTGCGCAGCTGCCCTATGCTTAAATGGCCAAGATCGGCCAAAAAAAATAACTTTGATTTTTATAAAAATTAAGCACTTTTCCATGCCAATGGCCATATATTTGTCCAATAGCATGCCTAAAGAGTATAATACATGCTTTTTTTGGAGCTGTCATGCCTCCGTTTTGTTATTTGCAGGTATGTATTCGGTTAGTAACCGAATACATTTCTGCAACTAACACTTTTCTTGCATGGATAACTGCCTTCTTGCTGTATCGCTAATTCACCTCATTTGCATGGTTTTCACCAGCAAATGAGGTAATTAGCATTCTGCACTGGTTTCCATGCAAGAACAGTGTTGGCAGGCTCATGCACGTCAAAACAGTAGTTTACTGGATCGCTTGGCAGACATATTCCATGCAGGAGCGGCTACACTGTTCCTGCACAGAAATAATCATTTATTGAATCCTGGGGATGATGTGTAATGTGCATGATGGTGTAACCTCTTTTTAATTACCATGTATCTGTACAAACAGCAGTTGTGTACAAGCTCTGTGGTTGATGTGATTGTACTGAAACTCATACCTGATACTGATAACTACATTTAATTAATTAAGCACTGTATTTTTTAGGTTTGTTAAACTATAACACTTGCATTATAATGCCATGCCTTGGCCTGTTAAATTATAACACTGTGTTGCATTACACCTTTATTTATTTTGACTATTAATTTCTTAAACAAGTGGGTGAATTAATCCCCTAGGGGCCTCTGTCAACCATGAATCAGAGGAAAATTAAGAATTATGCAGTAGAGCAAAGTAACAGTATTATAGCAGTATAGCAACAATGATATATCCAGTCAAAAAATCTCCTAACTAATGGGCACCTAGTAATCAAGGGATTGCAGCTCCTGTACAATTCTGGTTAGCATCTACTCGAAACACTTACTGATATCACAGTATTTTAACATCAATGCCCCTGCAGCTTGTTTCAGAATTTCAGAACTCTGCTCTTATAAAAAGATCCATTGCAATGGTTCGCCAGGCTCTACCAGCTTTCTTAGATGCATGGTTATCTCAGACATACTAGGTACAGACTTTGCAAGTTACTCCATCATTCCTAGAAACATCTGTAGTGCTTGTTTGCTTCTGCGTTTGGCATTTGCACAGTTGCTCTTCTTGTGTCTGACCCCACAACAATAGATCAGGCCACTGTTTACAATACCTTCCAAGCCTTCAATTACATGTGCCACAGGTTTTTGGTACACATCTGTATTAATACATTATCATAAGGAAGTGCAAGTAATCTGTACCTTCCCAGTGGCATATTTAATGCACACAACTTGGAATTTTCCCCATCAAACTTAATCTGCTGGAATCCATGGTTTCCGACTAGTACTGCAAAGAAATTAACATTTTGCATTGTTAATACCACTTTTCAGCTATAAGCAATGTTTAATGCTTTCTTTTAATCACCTTATTCCGATAATCAGGATCAACAGAAATGTGAGTTTTGTCTTACTTTGCAACAGTAACTATGCTATTCTTCCATTTTAGTTGCAATAATTATCTTAAAATACACCAAAACTTCTATTCACTTCAACATCAATCCAAAATATTAGGAAAATGATCCTCTTTAACTGACATGATTTGAAACAAAACTTTGTATGTATGTTTTTATTCAAATGTCAATGATCCAATGGCTTTACAGTGTGCCCTTCATATGTTAACAATGTGTACACATTTCCTTTTCTGTGCCTTTTAACCATGAAGCTTCTGAAGTATCTTATACTCTGTACCCATCTCTAGTTGAAATTCAAAACTGTGCTTAACTTTTAGCACTTCTTCCTAATAATCTGACTTGTCCTCTTGTCTTTATGTTTATGATGCAGCTCTTAACTTCAAAATACCTACTCCTTTCACTTTAATAGCATCTAACAGCAACAAAACCCAAAGGATCCACCACGGCAGAGTATAAGTAAAATCTTTAATAACCAGGATCCTGGTTAGTAAATATCTTACTTATACTCTGCTGTTGTAGATCCTTTGGGTTTTATTGCTGCTGTATTTGTTGTTTACCAATTTGGTCCTTCAGTTCTGCTACTTCTTGTTTGTTAACATAGGTTCATAGGTTCATAGGTTCATACTAGGCTATCTGCCCTAGGGCATCTATAAGCCTGGCCAGAGTGTGTTTGGCTTTCGCCACCCATTTTAAATTAATTTTGCTATGCCCTTTTTCGAGGTTAGTATACTGTGCCTCTGTCTAACAGTGACACAGAAGTGATACCTGGTAAACCCACGATCCCCATCCACTCATCAAGATTCCTCTTGAAGAGAGTCAATGAGGGACTCTGCCTAACCTGGACTGGGATTTTATTCCAGAGTGAAGGGAGCCTCTGGGTTATGAATCTGTCCCTCCAGCATGTCCTATTTATTTCAGTGCTGAGGTTCAAGTCTCTCGAGCGTAGCTCGATGGGATTTGGATTTTCTGAGGTGCAGCATGTCCATTAATTCCTGGTTGGACATGGCTTTATACATCAGGCACACATCGCCTCTGAGCAGGCGGTATGCCACTGAGTAGAGCTGGAGTTTCTTTAACCGGGCAGCATATGGCATCTGTTTGAGCCCTTTGATCCTCTTGGTCAGGTACTTTTGGGGTCTTTCCAGTTGCTGCAGGTGTCTGTTAAGGTACATCCCAAAAGGGGCATTGTCCTCAATTATGGGCCTGATGAGGGATGAGTAAAGAGGCACGATGACCTCCCCTGATCTAGATGTGAATCCCTTCATAATTAGGTGGGCTATATAAAATGTTTTTCTAACCACTTTGGCCACGTGGTTGTCAAATGAGAGATTGCTATTAACTTGGGTCCCAGGTCCCTAATTACTTCTTCCGTACTTAATGGATTACCACCTATGTGGTAATTTGTGGGCACTTTGTTTTTGCCAAAGGGGATGACTATACACTTTTTGACGTTTAGCTTGAGGCCATGGCTCTAGCACCAGTTGTCTGTTTCTATGAGGCCCTTTTGGAGGATGCTTGTGTCGGTTGGAGATTCGATTATAGCGCCCAGTTTGCAGTCATCTGCGAACTTGGTCAGCCACAGTCCTTCCGTGTTGGCCTGTACCTCTGAGAAATATATACCGAACAGGAGAGGTCCCAGGACTTAGCCTTGTGGGACGCCACTTGTAACTGGCTTGGAGTCTGACATGGCTCCAGCAATTCTAACCATGTGGGTTCTGTCCTTGAGCCAGTTTGCAACCCATCTAGTGGCATAGGGGTTTATATTTAAGCTGGTGAGCTTATCTATAATGCCCAAGTGGGGTATTGTATCGAAAGCTTTTGCGAGGTCCAGGTAGGCTGTGTGGGCCACCTTCCCCTCATCAATGGCCTTGGTGATTGTTTCAAAGAAATCGACCAGGTTTAAGAGGCAGGATCTGCCCTTAACAAAGCCGAACTGGGTAGGATCCAGTGTCTGTAGGTCCCCAATATCTTTTTTTTATGAGGTCCATGATGATCCTTTCCATAGCTTTGCAGACCAAGCTAGTCAGGCTTATGGGGTGATAGTTTCCAGGATCCGTTGAGGCACCACCTTTGTGGAGAGGGACCACTGTTGCTGCACACCAGTCTTTGGGTACATATCCTGTGGTAAGGCTGAGATTGAACAGTAGTTTTATATTTGGTTTTAGCTCTTCTTGGAGTTCATGTAGGGCGCAGCCCGGAACACCGTCTGGTCCCATTGATGCTGTGTTTTTTGCTTTGGAGAGGGCGGCTCTTACCTGAGCATCTGAGATGTCAGGGGGGCAGCACTCTGCTGGGATAGATATTTGCCCTTTTGGTGGGGGGGGAGAAGTTTGCGCTGAACCTGTCAGCTAGGATGTTGGCAATGTCTGTGGGTTCTGTGTATTTTTTGTCATTTTGGACTAATTCTGAGCATATCTGGGAATTCCCACCAAGGTTCCTAACATAACTAAAGAAAGTCTTGTGATTATCCTTAGTGTCCTGTGCAATTTTTCTCTCAAAGCTGGCCTTAGACGAATTTATGAGTGCCCGTAGTTTTTTGCTAATACTGATCAGAGATGCCTTCCCTTTTTGGGATTTTGCTCTATCATGTAGTAGCTTCCTCCTTCTATTGTATAGTTTGTTTATGGCTGGGGTCCACCAGATAGGACATCTGCCTTTGGAGGATTGGGTCTTGGTTTTATTTGGGATTGCATGATCCATGCATTCCTGAAGGTGTTCATAGAATGCGTTTATAAAGGAGTCTGCGGTCTGGGCCATATTTTCCACAGGCCCAGGGGCTTTGAAGGATTCCACCTCGGTTTTGAGGAAAATGTGAAATTTGCTTTAGAGATGTTTTTCACTGTGGTTTTCTGGGCTGGGGGTGGGGTCGGGATGTGAATATCCAGTGAGATTAGTTTATGGTCTGATCTTACCAGTGAGGGATACACTTCTGGTCTGGAGCATAGAGTCCCCATGTTGGTAATGATCAGGTCATCTAAAGTAGTTAATTTGCATGCTTCTGTTCATCGTCATGCAAATTCTTTTGAAGACATTTCTTTCTTTTTAAGCATCTTTGTACAGTGGCTCTTTCTGCCACAGTTTCTACAAATCTGATCAAATGCAGGACAATGCCATGCTTATAGCCACACCTAGTACAAAAACTAGTATTTCAACTGTGTGATACCGTCTGTATACCATGTGGCTCAATTTCTCACCTCCATTCTCCATTACTTGTCATCATCAATCATCATTACCTCCCTTTTTCCCATTTTCTACATGGGGTGGGGCTTTCATATCAACTGTCACCAACTCTCTCGATTCAATGCCACTGTGCTACCTTCTTCAGCAGTCATACCTGATTGTTGCAGGTGTTCTCTCACACAATCCATCCATCATCTTATTTCCTCTTGCCTACTTCCTGTCAAATTTTCTTTACCAGATTGTCTTCTGCTTTTCTGCACATGTGCCCAAACCACCATAATCTTTTCTCTTTGGTCTTCTCTGCAACTGGAGCGACTTTGGCTTCTGCCATCTCATTTCTTCAGCTCTCCCACAGTGTACATCCTGCCACCCATCTCAGGCAATTCATCGCTATCACCTCTAGTTTCCTCATCTGTTCTGCCTTTATTGCCCAGGTTTCTATACTACAAAGTAGTACTGGTTGTTCCACTGTTTTGTATACCTTACTGTTCAATTTCTTTAGAAGGCTTCTGTCATAGACTACAACTGACACTCTATGCCATCTGGCTGCAGCTTCCTGATCCTAGCTTTGACCTCCTCATTTAGACTTCTCTTCTCCTTAACCACCCTACCCAGATATTTGAATATGTTATATCTCATTTCTCAAGTTCTTCTGATTTCCTCCATTTGCTGCCATTACAGCTATCTTATCTAAATTCCATTTTATCCCACAAGCCTCCAGTTTTGCATTCCACCCCTATTCTTTGCTGAAGTTCTTGCTCAAAATCTGCCTGTAATGCCACATCTTTTGCATAGAGCAATTTTGTTGATCTGTCCCCTCTGATCTATTTGCTAATGTAGTCCATCACCAGTATGAACAGCAGTGAGCTCAGAGCTGAACCCTGATAAACACCCACTCCCACTGGGATCCTCTCTGTGAGATCAAATACCAGTCGTACTTAAGCCATTAGTTTCTTGTACATAGCCTGCACTAATTCTACCAGTGTTTCTGGGACTTTGAACCACCACCACAGGACTGCCCAAATCAGCTTTCTTGGGACCTCATCATGTGCCTTCTCCAAGTCCAGGAATGCCCATTTGGACCCCTTCCTCATTTCAAGCTTCTTCTCAGCTATCTGTTACACTGCAAACATTGAATTAGTGTGTTGCATCCTAATCTGAATCTGAACTGCTCCTCTCCCATCCTACTTTCTACTGCTGTGTATTCTTTTAGCAATCACCCTGTCATCCCTGTTACTGTTATAAAACACTCTCGCTTGCTTGTTTTTGCTGCTTGACTCTCATTTTATCTTGTGCACTTCTCTTTTCTTGGCTATTCCTGTTAACTATATACTTGTCATTTCACTCACTCTGAACATAGCCACAACTTTTGACAAGGAAAGGTCTGCTTTTCTTAATAGCTTACCTTTGTCTGATAATTTCTTTTTTTTCCTCTGTCTCATAACACATTTAATGATTTATCATTTAAGACATAGACAAACACATCTATATAAAGTAAAACAAACCATATTAACAAGTTCACAATTACAAACATTGTATGTCACATATATTCTTTTGTACAGTTGTCATCAATCCATGCATGTGTGTGTGTGTGTGTGTGTGTGTGTGTGTGTGTGTGTGTGTGTGTGTGTGTGTGTGTGTGTGTGTGTGTGTGTGTGTGTGTGCGTGTGTGTGCGTGTACCCTGACTGATTAATGTATGTACTTACAATAGCCTTACTGTTTCATTGTTTTAATTTTTTTTTCTTTTTTTGCAGCATTCTTCTGTTTTCCAGATTTCCAAATTGGGCAGACAGTTTTTGGCCAGGTGTGTGAACCATCTTAGAGAGAGTAGTGGTTATTATGGTAGCAGGAGAGTAATCACTGCAGTTTCTGTGAAACTAGCACCATTGATAGAAGCTACAACTATTGTTTCATTGGTTGTTTCACTTTGTTTTATACTGAGTGGCGTCGCCTACCATTGTTGTCTTTATTCTGAGACTACAGGAATCCCTGTAAATATGCTGAGAATTAATAAAAGTGATGCTCTGTCTTCATTTTACATAAGAAAAGCAGTAGGTTTAAACACCTTTATTATTATTAATTATCACTTGTGACATAGTCAAACTTACATAATCAATACAACATTACATAAATTGGTCAGTTCCTGCCTTCCCTTGAACCTCATTCATCCTGCAAAATATTTTCTGCATGTATTGCTCTCACAATTTCCATTTTATTTTGTTATGTAATTTGTTGCTACCCTTTTCTAAAGATCCCACTTCTCGTTCTTTTATCTCTGTTACAATATTCACTACTTCAGATATGGTTGTTTTCTAGGGACTGCTTTTTAGGCAGCCACCAAATTTAAACTTAGCAAGACGTTACTATGTCTAGGCAAGTCAGATCCTATATTCCAGCTTAAAAAAATAATTTCCTTAGTTACACCAATTGCTCATCCAGTATTTCTGACACAGTACTCTGTACTGATTTTTTAAAGTCTGCCAACACATTATACTCCCAAAACATATGTTCCCAGTTACCTCTTTTTTTCTCCATCACACCTCCAGCATTTGTCATCTACTTGAGGAAAAATTCTGTCTGCATGGGGTATCGAAATACCTATGCAAACACCTCCAAGAAAAAATCTTAAATCTTCTAGACTTCATTGCGTACTTGGGAGCCATAAGTATGTCCTTCCATCTTTACTTTGTACATTGCTTATCTAATCTCTCTTCCAATCTTCCCTAACTTTCTCTAACCGATTCCTATAGTTATTGTGCAGTATTTTATATTAATCATTTTTTTTAACAGCAGCTTCTGTTCTACATTCATCTAAAAATCTACCAGTGCAGATCTTTTGCCTAGGATTCCCCTATCCCTTTCTGTTTGTCTATACTCTGATTTCAATCCCTGTTAGGGAAGGCAGTCTCTAGCCTACAGTCCAAATGTCTTCTTGGCCTCTTTCCATTCTATTACTTTTCCCTCCCTAATATTTTGTTCCCAATACCTTAGTTCCTTTGTCAGTTTCCTCCAGTAAATTCCAGCCCCCTCTTGCCTATTCTCTGTACTCCTAATTGTAGTTATCCCTATTGGCAGAATCTCCTTTCTCCATTTCCATGGTGGCTTAGTTTTTAAGATACTCTGTGCTACTATGAATATAATATTCCATATAATTGTTGTTGTCCTCCTTAAGGATCTGCATCCAAAATCCGTCTCTCTCTCTCTCTCTCTCTCTTCTTAAACTTAACCCCTGCTTCATCATCATCATCGCTTTTCACTTTGAAATGTAGCTTTTTGTTTCTGTTATGTATATGAGCCTTAACCGTGTAGCTCTAAAATACCCCTTCAAATCAGATTTATTTAATTTTATTTTGACATTTGTTAACCGGGATAGGTCCGACTGGGCTCAAGCCCTTTTTCAGTGGAGCCCCAATGAGAAAAGCTCTGCAAAACAGAAATAATAATAATATAGTTAAACTATAAAAAGAATAATAAACAATAAAAATAATAAAAATATAGAAATAATGACAGTAATATTTTTGTTTAATTTACATAGTTAACAGGCATAGGCAGATTAAACACAGTGAAGTTAAAAACATGGTCTGAGTATGAATGCAAGATTTAGTAGTAAAGTAGGCAAGTAGAAAGACAGGGAAAGTTGTCAGGGAGAATTGCAAGGTTAGTAGTAAGTTACAGCAGCAGAAAGTTTTCCAGGGAGAGCAGAGCTATCTGCAGAGTTGTAGTACAAATAGATGGGAGGAGAACAGGAGAATTAAAGAAGGATGTAGGTGTTGGATAAGGCAAAAAAAAAAGGATGTGAGTAAAGGGGAATAGTAGAGGGACATGGAAGAGGGAGGATGACTAGCTGGAGTGGTGGGAGGAGGATAGCTGAAGATTAGGAGTGAGTATGGGGAAGTGTGTAGGCTAGAAGAAAGTAAGAAATAGTGGGTAGAGAGGGGGTAGAAGGGGGGCTAGGTAGTGGAAAGTAAAGGGGGAGGTAGAGAGGTGAGCTAGGTGGGAGGGAGGTTAGTGGGCAGTATGACAGAGGCAGAGCCAGGAGTTAAGGTATTTTTCCCGTAAGGCTTTCTTGAAGCTGAAAGTGTTTGGGATAATCCAAAACCACCTTGTTCTATGGGAAGGATCAACTTATCTCACATGACCCTTGCCCCTTTCCCTCCCAGATAAAATCCCTTAACTCTTTATTAATTGCTATCCACAACTTCTCCTCTGGTTGATAAAAATATGCCTGACATATATGAAACTAAAGGGACTAAAAACATTTTTACTGCTTGTATTTTTATATCCATATCTATAGACAAGTGCTTCTAGTTTCCCAGTTTTTTGTATTATCTTTTGTTTAGTCTCTTACCACATATCCTTAGCTGCCATAACAGAATCCCTTAACCCATTTTCCTAAATACTTCATTTTATCATGTCACCATAAATATGGGAGAAGTAATTTGTCTACTGTATTTGAACTCACATTGTTGTATTCAGTGATTTAAAGTATTTGTTTGTCATTTTTTACTGCTTTTCTCTGTTTTTCCAGAGTTTCAAAAGATACAACTAACAAGACAGTTTTGGCCACATGTTTGGGCCATCTGAGAGATAGTAGTAGTTATTCTGGTGGCAAAAGAGTACTTTGGTTCATAGAATGATACTAGGCTATTGGCCCAGAGGCCCTTATAAACCTAGCCAAGAATTTCACCAATGTTCTCTCAAAGTCAGCACCTGTTTCCCTTGTCCAGCAGGGATATAGGTGGGATCCCAGAGGTATATTTTCTGTTTCCCATCTGGGTGTCCAAGTTCCTCTTAAAGAGGGCTAGAGAGGTACTCTGCTTGACAAGGAGAGGAAGTATATTCCATAAATGGGGGAGTCTTTGGGACACAAATTTATCCCACCAAGTTCTATTAATGTCACAGACCAGCTTTAGGCCTTGCATGTGGGTTGCGTGAGTGGAGTTTGCCTTACAGATATGCAGCAACTCCATCAAGGCTGTGTCTGAAATGGCCTTGTATGCCAGACACAGGTCACCTCTGAGCAGTCTGCATGAGACTGAGTAGAGGGACAGGGCTTTTAGCCTATCTGTATAAAATAGGTGTTTGACACCTTGGAGATTCCTGCTCAGGAACCTCTGTGGTCTATCCATCTGCTGCATGTGCTTGGCAAGGTACATGCCAAAGGAGGAATTGTACTTGATAATGGGTCTAACAAGAGAGGAGTACGGGGATGTTATGACCTCCTTATTCCTGTATGAAATACCCTTTTTATGAGGTGGGCCATGTAGAAAGCCTTCTGTACAGTGGAGGCAATGTGGTTGTTAAAAGTCAGGTTGCTATCAACCTGGGTGCCCAAGTCCCTCATGACTGACTGCATGCTTAGTACATTGTTATTAATGTGATAATTAGTGGAGATGACATTTTCCCCAAAGGGGATAATGATGCATTTCTTGGCATTCAGTTTGAGCCTAGCTTCTGGCACCAGTCATTAGTTTGAGTAAGGACCTCTTGGAGGATGTTCACATCACTAGGGGAATTTAAGTCAGTGCCCAGCTTGCAGTCATCTGCAAACTTGGTCAGCCACAGACCACTGGTTTTGGCTTGCACCTCATTAAAGTATATCCCAAACAGTAGAGGCCCCAAGACCGATCCTTGGAGTACACTACTTGTTATGGGTCTACTACTAGAGGTGGCTTCCCCTACTTTGACTGAGTGGATTCTATCAGTGAGCCAGTTAGCTACCAATCTGGTAACATATGGGTTGATGCCTAGCTGGAAGAGTTTATCTATTATTCCTGAGTGGGGAATAGTGTCAAAGGCTTTGGCTAGGTCAAGATAGGCAGTGTGCACCATCTTCCCCTCGTCCATGGCTTTGGTGACTGTTTCAAAGAAGTCGACCAACTTTAACAGGCATGATCTCCCTTTGACAAAACCAAACTGTGTGGGGTTTGGAGGTTGCCAATGTCCTTGTTTATAAGGTCCATGATAATTTGTTTCATGGCCTTGCAGATCAGGCTAGTTAAGATGATGGGCCTATAATTGCCTGGGTCAGTGGATGCTCCAACCTTGTGTAGAGGGATGACAGTGGCTGTCCTCCATTCAGCTGGGATGAAGCCGGTGCTTAGGCTTTGGTTGAATAGGGCGTCTAATGGAGCTGAGAGCTCGTTTCTGAGTTCATGTAGAATACAGCCAGAGATGCCATCGGGTCCCATGGAGACTATTTTTTGCCTTTGAGAGGGCATTAAGGACCTGCTCCCTGGTGATGGGGGGGTGCTGGGGGTGTCCTGGTTTACTGATGGGGGACAGAGGGGTGAAGTTTTCATTGAACCTGTCTGCCAGCAGGTTGGCTATATCTATGGTGTTTGTGTATGTGGTGTTATTGACCACCAGTTCAGAGCAGATTTGGGTGCTGCCTTTGAGATTGCGGACATATGTGAAGAAAGCCTTGTGATTGTCCTTGGTGGATATGGCCAGTTTGTACTGAAGTTAACCTTAGAGGATTTCACCAGGGACCTTATTTGCTTGTTCAGACAAAGGAGAGATTGTTTCCAACTTGGTACCAGCTCCTTCTTGGCCCTGGAGAGCAATTTTTTCCTTCTATTATAGAGTTTGTTTATTGCTGCTGTCCACCAGACAGGTTTACTCTTCCTTGAGGAAGATGATTTGGTCCTATCGAGTATTGCTGAGTTCATACAGCTATGTAGGTTCTCATATACTTTTTTGGTGTAGGCTTGGACATTAGTGCTAATTCCAACTGAAGGTACGGTGGCTGTGAAGCTGCTTATACCTGCTCTGAGGAGATTGTAGTCAGCTTTGGAAAAGTTTTTTCATTTGACCCTGATGGGGGGGAAGGGGAGATAGTTAAAAGTAGTCACTTTATGGTCAGATTTTACCAAGGAGGATGACAGAGTAGGAGTGCTACAGTGGCTACTCATGTTGGTTAGGACCAGGTCCAGGCTATTTTCACCTCTCGTAGGGGTGTCGACCAGCTGATCCAATGCATTGGCATTGATGAAGTCAAGGAATCTCTGGGCATTCATGTTTGGGCTAGAAGAGGTCTTCTACTCTATGGTTGGGTAGTTAGTCACCCAAAATCAGGGTAGAGGGTTGAATCTAGATGGATTCAAGTAAGTCCAGATAGGTGGAGTGGGCATCCTGAGTCATGGTTGGGGGTCTGTAGCTAGCTATGATTTGAACAGGTGTTTTGTCAACAGTTAACTGCACTTGGAGTGTCTCCTGTGCGTTATACCATTTGACCAGCCTGGAGGTGTGTATGTATTTGATAAATATTGAAACTCCACCTCCTACTTGCTGTTGTTTCTGGGAAGCGAGTACTATTGGTTAAAGCTACAGCTGTTTCACTGTTTTTTTTTTACTTTTCTTGTTTATTTTATATTGTTCAAAGCTGTGCAGTGGGGTTGGAACATGCACTTTACAGGCATGACCATTTTCATTTATACCTGAACTAAGATAGCCTAGCTCTGCTAAACCATATCAGTTTCTGTAACTACTGGTATGTAAAAGTACAGACAGCTACTCACAGCTGCTCACACTTAGTAACTCCATGTAATATTCATTTTTGGACTAAAATGGAAGAGCAACCTGATTCTTCTTCTGCCAGCTTCATAGTAGTTGATATCCATATGCAGTATAGTAACTGCCTTATGCTCACAGATAATTAACTTTTACTCAACACAAGAATTTGTCTCAAGATGCAAGCATTTAACAAATACAGAGCCCTCCCTCTCTTAAAAACACAGATTGTGGGCAGCACACACTTCCACAACACTCTACATTAACACATACCTAAATGTCTTATGCTGAGGGTGTAAAAAATCCCTGTCAAATCATCTTAGACCCATGAAAACTAGGTTTCAGTGAAACTCTAATACAACATCAGCTTCTGGCATACTTTCAACAAAGAATCCTTAGGAGTTAAATCAGCTCAAATCAGTACAACAGACCACTCCACAAATAAAAATGTTTTAGTGTTCGGTGAGTCTGTAGTCAGACTCACTGATTATCCCCTCGCTAGGCTGGACAAACACAGGGTGAGAGTAAGTTATCTTTAAGTTGCCATGATCTCTGATATGTCAAGGACTTTTAAGACCCTCTTATCTAAAAAAAGAAATATGACTACAACAAATTGGCTGTTCATATGGAGATGAACAATTTGAGCTGCAAAAGCTTAAGATATATGCAAAGAGGCATGCCAGAACACTCCATGCATGTCACAAATGCAGGCAACACTCTGGTCCCGAATGGAATGATGCTTAGGTACAAGAAAAAAATATTTGGCTTCAGCAATTGGCTAAATAGTTGGAATCATTCCAGGGGAATCCAGTATGTGTCAGCTTGGGATGAGTTGCTTGGTGGTCCTATTTGTATACTGGCTAAAGCCTTTTTTCCCCATGGTGCCTTTTTAGGGATAAGTCCAGCTAATGGATATTCCAGTATAATAAACAACCAGATCCAAAACAGGATCACATTAGCATCTCTCTGCTCAATGCCAGACACGTCCACAACAAAATGCCCAACCTTGAGGCTCTCTTGCATTTGGAATGCATCCACGTCTACATAATTATGGAAACTTTGTTTAAATGTTTACAAAGTATTCTGTACATACCATTGGTTTTACAAATAACATGCCTTTGGATCAGATGACAACTCTGGTGGCATTTCCATATGTGTTAGGAACCACAGCACTTACAGAAAGATTCCTAGAGACCCACAAAATGAATGTTTTGAGCACCTAATGACACTAAATAAGGACAACTATCAGCTTATAGTTTTTTACAGGATACTCTTTGTATCCCCTGAAAATCATGCAATGTTCCTAAACCTACTTGATGAACTCCTTATAAATAAGAACTCCATTATTTTGAGGGGAATTAGACTAACCCCAATAAACTTGAATACTTTACTTTCAATTTAGGATATGCTCAGAAATGTTTAAATGTAATAAACAAAAACTTCCTGGATCAGATTGCCAACAAACCCAGTAGAAGACATAATATTTTTGACGAGGTCCTTATGAATTTAGCATCATCATGCACTATTCCCCTGGTATCTCTTTTATCGTAAAGGTCAGATCATAGACATAGACTAGTGACTTTCAATTTCATACTCTATAACCCTGCTAAAACCAATATCTGAGAAGTCAAAGATTTTAAGTATACTAATCCCATCAAATTCTCTGACAAAATTTCAAAATTAACTTACAATGGCACTGCCCCAGACATTGCTACAGCAGATAGCTTTACCAAGGAGCTCTATGCCCACTTAGATAAATGTAAAGAACTGCAGTCCTAACCAAATTTAAATGAACATAAGTAAACTCTAAAATAAAAGGAAACAATGCACAACAAAAAACCCATATATCAAGGATAATATCAGGAATATGACTAAAATTTTGAAAAATAATATTAGGTCTACTAAAGCAACTCATGAACTTACATTAGCATCTGAAGCTAAGAACAATTACAAATCAGTTTTTAGCTATGTTAGGAAACTAAGAAATTCCACACAACATTGCTTTAAACTTATTCATAATGGCATCACCTACAACATCCCAGTAGACACTGGTAATATACTAGCAAACTACTAAATAAGCTTTGTCAGAGATACTCCATAAACTATTTAACCTGAGCTTAGCCACGGGTTTTGCCCCTGAGTTTTGGCACAGAGCAGTAGTTTTGCCACAACATAAGGGCAGCCCCGCCAATGACCCTGGCAATTATAGGCCAAAGACCATGATGAGTCATTTGCAATGCCACAAAGCATACTGCAACTGGCCTAATAAACTCTGATATTAAAAATCTCATCAAGCTAGACCCACAGCAGTTTGGTTTTGTCAAGTGTAGGTCCTGCCTAATAAATCTGGTTAATTTTGAAAGGGCAGCACAGGCTGTTGACAGCAGTCATACGTTCATAGATACTTACTAGTCTATTGATCTGTGAGGATCTTAAGAAGCCTAGCCTTACATTCCCATGGCAGTTTTTAGCCCTTATATTTTGTGTACATATAACACAGAGATGGGCACAACAATGACATGTTGGAACATTTACATGTTACTCCTGCCCATGAGAGACAATGGTGCTAAACCAGGGGTGAATTTGTAGTTAACCATCTAGTCAACCAAATTATATTTGAATATAGTAAGAGAAGTACTTTGCTTTATGTGGATTGAAAAATGGTCCCATCGAAATGGAATTCTCTATGATACATACCTACCCCTCCAACACATTCTATTTATTTAAACTACTAAGACCACATTACATGCAAAACAGACCGGTTTCGGCCAACAGAGATTCTGTCCTTCTTCAGTGTATTACAAACAGCATAATAGTAGTCAAATCTTTATATAGCAAATGAAAACATATCATTGGTTGAAAAATACATATTAATCAATGAACTCATGAATATTTATGTTTTTCTAAAACAACCATATAAATTTGAAAATTATGAAAATGCAATCATAAATATTCATTTAGTCCTGGATTAAATAAAGCCCCAAGTTTAGTAATCCATTTTTTCTCCCTGGCATCTAGTTTCTTATGCCAGCCAGATTTATAGGTACGATCACCAATAAGTTTATCTATAATAATGAAATGGAGACCTCTGGCTAACCAAGTTTATAGATGACTGAAAGATGAGATTCATTGTCAAGTCCCCCTCTAAGGCCCAGGAATTTCAGCAAGAACTTATACTTGTAAATACCTGGTGTACTAAAAATGAACTCAAATTACATGTCAAAAAGTGCAGCATTATCACATTTACTAGACAACCCTTTCTTCTACAACAAAGACGATACCCCACTTCAAAGACGATACCCCACTTCAAGAGTAGAGTATCGTCAGGAACCTCAGAACTTTCATTGATAATTCCCTCTTTTCCAATCATCATGCAGCAGAAGTCATCAGAAAGTCCTTCTATCAGGCACAGCTAATTACGAAAGGAATATTATCCAGATGTAAAGAGGTCATTGTTTCCTTATATTCAGCCTTGATTTGGGCAGTTATCGAGTACAATACCCCTATTGGGATATATTTCACTAGACATATCAAGCAACTAGAAAGACCCCAGAGGTTCCTAACTAAGAAGGTCAATGACTTAAAAACACTGAGCTATTAGAAAAGGCTGGAAGACCTGCCATTGTACTCAACATCTTATGGACTACTCTGAAAAGATCTATGATGTTCTTCGTCTTCCATTGCTGCAGTCCTTACTATTGGGTATAGTCCGCATCCAGTCGGCCCGAATACCAGAGTATAAGGCTGACGTGGGTCAGGGCGCATTAGACTGACGTCAGTACGTCAGGGTACTAATGCGCATGACCGCGCCATATCCTCAGTCTTTTTTGCCGCGTGATCCGATGCAGAAGCAGTTTTGCGAGTGCAGGTTGGCGTTCTGAAATATTTCCGAAACCGGAGTTTCAGACCGAATCAGAGTTGGCTAAGTACCCGCTGGGGAACATTTTGGTTTTTCTTGCCTCAGTATTTAACCGGATGTCAGAAAAAGTGAATAACTGTATTTCTTGTGGGAAACAAATACCTCATAGGGATTACCATACATTGTGTATACCTTGTTTAGGGCCTGAGCACGACGTTGTTGGTTGCCGCTCTTGTGCTAGGTTTAACAAACGCACTATTAAGAGGAGGTTAGACTGTGCCAGATTAGTGTTTGGGAAGCGTTGCAATTATAAAATGCCGTCGGATGCTCCGGCCCGCTTCATCCAAGAAGCGCAAGGACAAAACAGCGAAGCCTAGGGTTGATGAACCGCAGTCCCGGACGCCGGTTCTTTAGGTGGCTCAGTGGAGCCAGAGGTTTTGCCAGGAGTTTCTATGGAGTCTCAGGCAGAAACTTTACTGTTACAGGATGTACCCTCTCAGGAGGCAGGCCAGGCTGAGGGGACTTCTCAGGTAACTATTCTTCCCTCTCTTCCCAAAGTAGTTAGAGCCTCTCCTTCTGTTGCCAAAACTTCTTTTAGAGGTAGGCCAACTTCAGCTTCAGTAGGGGCTTCTCCTAGCCTTCGGGTTCTGTACCTAGGAAACATATGCTTAAAATGGCAGAAGATTTGATTACTATGATTAGAGGTTCTATGGGCCCTCCTGATAAGAGGCCTAGAGTGGAACCAGAGTTTGACAGTTTTGAACAGGGTTCAGGGGCTTCTGAGTCTTCTGGAAGATTTGCAGGAGTATCCTCATTGTTCTGATTCTGATGTGGATGATGCCACTCCTTCCGCTTCTCCTCCTGAGGATTTTTCATTTTCAGAGACTCTGCATTCCATGAGGGAGCACTTTAAATGGGAAGGCCAGGATTACTCTGATTCCAGGAAGAGGCTTAGGGAATTCTTGCTTTTACCCTAGCAGCGGCCCTTAGATATACCTCCTGTGTTGAATGTGGTGGAAGATGTTTTGCAGAGGCTTCCCTGAACCCTGATTCTTGGCCTCCTGCTCCTGTTAAACCTGATAGGTACTATAGGGTGCCCGAAGCTCATAAGTATTTGTTTAAGAGTCCTAGGGCGGACCCAGAAACTGTTTCTCAGGGGCCTAAAGGTGTTAAGGCCTCTGTGGTTAAAAATCCTGTTCCCACTGACAAAGAGGCAAGGGCGTTAGATAGGTGGGGTAAGAAAGTGTATACTTCTTCCACTCTAGCCATGAGAGCGTTGAATTGTCAGTTTCACATGCTGAAATATCAAAATTATCTCCTTTCACAATTGAAATCTAAGGTGGATGCTTTGGCGGAAGGTATTGATTGTAAAGACTTGCTGGATTTAGTTTATGTGTCTGAACAAGTGGGCAAGCATTCTTTGCAATGTGGTTTTGATGCTGTGCAGGCCTCCTCGAGGGTGGCTGCCACTAGTTCTGTTCTTCGCAGGCATGCCTGGTTGAGGGATCAAAATTTGGCTGAGCATGTTAAGACAAGGATTTTGGATGCTCCTTTACAGTCTGATGTGTTGTTTGGTTCACCTGTGGAAGCAGTTTAAAGAAAATGGAGGACAAAGCTAAGTCTATGCAAACTGTTAAAGATTTTTTGCAGGTACAGCCACCGAAGTTTAGTAGAAATTGGCCTGCTAAGGGGTGGACATATCCTGCTTATGATTCCCAGTCTAGGGGTAGGTCTAGACGTGGTAGGGGCAGGGCTCAAGGTTCTTTTAGGCCTAGAACAGGAGTTCACCTGCTCAGACTTCTGGTGAGGGCAGGGGTCAGTCCTTTCGTAACCAGACCCAATGACCTGCCTTTTCAGCTGCCAGTAGATTCTCGCCTGGCAGCTCCTTTGGAAGGACAACTGTCTCTTTTCAAAGAAAATTGGGATTTAATTACTCAAGACAGATGGGTGTTGGACATCATTCAGCCAGTCCCTGTATCAGAAAGGGGCCTAGGATTTTATTCTCGCATGTTCCTAGTACCAAAGAAGGGGAACACGTGGAGACTGCTTTTGGATTTATCTCCTCGACACTTATCTGGACATTCCCAAGTTCAAGATGTTGACGTTACAACAGCTTTTACCTCTGCTGGGCAAAGATCACTGGATGGTAACTTTAGATCTCAAGGAAGCTTACCTTCATGTGCCTATCAGGCTAAGTTACAGGAAGTATCTGCGGTTTCGAGCTAGAGATTCTCATTATCAGTTCTCTGCATTGCCCTTTGGCTTATCTACTGCGCCCAGAGTATTCACAAAGGTTCTGGCTCCAGTGATAGCTTACTTCAGGCTACAAGGACTTCAAATCTATCCTTATTTAGACGACTGCCTGATTCTGGCTCAAGAAAAGGAAGACCTTCTACAGCATCTGGAATTTCTTATAGCAGTGCTAAGATGCCTAGGGTATTCTGTGAACGAAATAAAGTCCAGTCTAGTACCCTCTCAACACATGTGCTTTCTGGGTGTGAGACTGAATACAGCAGCCCAGATGGCCTTTTTAACCCCGGACAAACAAAAGAGTCTGTCACTTTACTTCCATCAACTATCTCATCAGTCCGTGCTGACTGCAGAGACAGTCCTTCAAGCATTAGGGTTCATGGCATCTTGTATTCTGGTGCTTCCCAATGCCAAACTGCATATGAGGAAGTTACAATGGTATCTCAAAATGTATGGACACAGCACTGCCAGGATTTAGACACTGTCATTCAAATAATACCTTGCCTTCAAAGAGAATTTTTGTGGTGGGCTCAGGAATGTCACCTAAACAAGGGACTCTCTGTGACCCGGCCAGAGGCGAGTCAGATTTACCGACAGATGCCTCAGACATTGCTTGGGAGCTCATCTAAATGGAAAGTGGATACAAGACAAGTGGCCTGCCAGACTACAGCATCTACATATCAACATGAAGGAGATGTTAGCAGTCCAGTTCGCATTGCTGGCTTTCAAGGAGTTACTTCTTCCAGGGCAGGTGTTGATTCTAACAGACAACGCAACTGTCATGTGGTACTTCAACAAACAAGGGGGAACACATTCTTATCCTCTATGCAGGCATGCAATGATTTTATGGGAGACTGCGCACGCTTGCACCTAACTCTTCAGGCAAGGTTTCTGCCAGGAGCACAGAACTCCTTAGCAGATGTGTTAAGCAGACAAATCATGGATCCCCACAAGTGGAAACTGGATCTTCATGTATTTCAGAAATTGACAGTGTCATGGGGAACTCCAGACATAGATCTGTTCGCTTCTCCACTAAACCACCAGCTGCCACAGTTTTGCACAAAGGGGTTTCATCACACAGCTTGGAAAGTGGATGCTCTGTCTTTCAGTTGGACAAACCTTCATGTGTATGCCTTTCCACCTCTGCCTCTTCTTCCAAAGGTACTGTTAAAGGTCAGACAGGACAGGCCAAGGATGATTTTGATAGCTCCAGATTGGCCTCGCAACACTGGTACCCTACTACGGAGTCTGGTAAAGAAGCCTCCATGGCCTTAACCTTTGATTCCACATCTGTTATCCCAGCAGGACGGTCATCTGCTCAATGTCAAGCTTCACTCTCTTCATCTGACAGCCTGGCATATTCTGTGTTGAAACACAGCAGGTCTCAACTTCCTCAACAAGTTTTAAATGTGATTATGGAAGCTAGAAGACCTAGTACAAGGAAAGTGCACGCAGCAAAATGGAAGAGATTTTTATTTTGGAGTAAAGCAAAGAATTTGGAGATTTCTGAGCCTAATTTGAGTATGGCTCTTCAATATCTTACTGAGTTACTGGACAAGGGTCTGTCCTTCTCTTCCATTCAGATTCATGCTGCAGCAATCTCAGCTCACTATGATTGTGACCCACCATTGTTTTCGCATCCTTTGTTCAAGCAGTTTCTTAGAGGGGCAAAAATATAAGACCCCACGAGAGCTCCTACTCCTGCTTGGGATCTCAATTTTGTGTTGGAAAAACTTACTCTACAACCTTTTGAGCCTGCGGCTACTGCTGAATTAAAATTTTTGTCATGGAAGACTGCTTTTTTGTTGGCTATTACTTCTGCAAGAAGGGTGTCTGAGTTGCAGGCCCTTATGGCAGTCGAGCCCTTTTGATTTTCCATAAGGATAGGGTATCATTACGCACTAATCCTTCCTTTATGCCTAAGGTGGTTTCTAGTGTGGCTTTAAACCAAACTATTCATTTGCCTACCTTTATGCAGACCCCCAAAATAAAGGGGAAAAGATTTTGCATACTTTGGATGTACACAGGCAATTGCGTTATTACTTAAGCAGGACTAAGGATTTTAGGCAGTCTCAGCAGTTGTTTGTTTCTTTTGCTTTGAGTTAGCAGGGCAAGCCTGTGTCAAAACAAACTATTTCTAGGTGGATTGGCTTTGCATTGCATTTTGTTATTTCCATCATGGCAAGGAGGTTCCAGCTGGGATTAGGCCTCATTCCACTAGGGCTACTGCCACTTCAACAGCATTTCACGGGGTGGCAACTAAGGATATTTTGGAAGCAGCTACTTGGAGTTCAGTGCATACTTTCTCTAAGCATTATCACCTTCCTATCTACTCTAAGTCTAGGGCTGGTTTTGCCACAGCTGTTTTGCAAGGCATGTTGTCAGCTCCTGCTTCTTTATGATTTGCCAGCCTCCCTTACCTCTGCTTTGGGATTCTACCCAATAGTAAGGACTGCAGCAATGGAAGGAAGAACATAGTACAGTTTTGTACCTACCATAAATGTAGATGTTCGAGGATTCCATTGCTGCAGTCCAATTTACCCTCCCTCCTTCCCCTCTGTGTTTAGGGGTGGTTGTGTAGGTGATTTACCTGCTTATATTTTTGTATATATTGTTCATGTTTTGGTGCAGGTATTTTGGGCCTTGTCTTTTTGGGTCTTCTGACATCTGGGGCAAGAAAAGACTGAGGATATGGCGGTCATGCGCATTAGTACCCTGACGTACTGACGTCAGTCTAATGCGCCCTGACCGACGTCAGCCTTATACTCTGGTATTCGGGCCGACTGGATGTGGACTATACCCAATAGTAAGGACTGCAGCAATGGAATCCTCGAACATCTACATTTATGGTAGGTACAAAACTGTACTTTTTGCCTTCTGTTCCATCAGGGACCCAATGATCCTGGATCTCTTGTATCTATAAAAATTAAATAAACACACAAACACCAGAACCAGACATCTAAGTCTTCACCAGCAGAAAAATAAATAAAGCACAGTAGAGAGATAGGTTCATTACACAACACCTTTCCCACCCCTGGAATATACTCCCCCTGCAAATTAGGCAGTGAGATACTCTATCTTCCTTCAAATGAGACATGGACAATTGGATGGGTATTCACAAAATCTTGACTTGAGTGGCCTGGTGCTTCTTGAGAGAGGAGGTATGGTCTAACGGTGGACACTGGCAAGGTGTAAATGGTTGTGTGTGTGTGTGTGTGTGTGTGTGTGTGTGTATACGTGTGTCTTACTAAATACCACTGTGATGTATTACTCTGATATTAGGACAAAACAGAACAGACATCAAAAGGACACGTAAATATAGTGGACATGCTGAAATGTATAGAATTGGACATCTGCTGTCTAGGGCATGTTGAAGGTCACAAAAGGGCAACACACCAAGATCAGGTGAGATACAACATCACGCAAATACATACACACACACACACACACACACACACACACACACACACACACACACACACACACACACACATATTGGTGTCCTGAAAGCAACATAACTGGCAGCTAATACATATCCACTAGTCCTGTGCCCAACCCAGAAAGCATGGAAAAGACAACAACAGGCACAACACTACAAGAAAGATGATGTATCAGGTACATCACAATAAGAACAGATGGGGAAAAAAAGGTAAAAAAATCCAGTATGAGGTATATTGTATCAGCCAATATGCCCTGCATCACAGTCGGGTCAGAACCAGCTGCTACACCATACTTGTGCACACATAGCACCTCAGCCAGGTACTACTACTACAACACATTCAAGAATAGCATGACACCATTGTTATTTTGTAATGTAAATTATTTATGTATGCTTGAGAAGCCTGTGTTTGATGTTGTGTGTAGCAAGGTAAATCTAAGATTTTGGAATAGTACAGGCATTACATTTGTGTGTATGTGTGATATTTGTGTGTAGCATGAACACAGTAACCCCATCTAACCCACGCATGGAGTTACTGCCACACTTTAGTGTCTTCCTGCAATGCTACACACATATCAGGATAATCTTTTCCTGTCATCCTTTCCCCCACAGTGAAACTGCATATGCACATCCATGTGTGGTGCTTACAGGTATAGAACATAAAATCACAGTTTGGCATATGGCATGGTCCATCATAGGATACAAGCATGAGTGCAGACTCACAAAGTCCATGTGTGGCCCCACCATAGCACACTCTCATGCCATTTGGACATGAAAATATATAGTAGAGCTGAGGCAGCAAGAGACTATTTCTAGAAAGCCTTGTGCCTCAGTTTAGAAAAAGGTGCAAAGCATGTACCTTTCATGTACATGTCCATCTATATATGTAATGATTGCTTGGACGGTAACCCACCAGTCTGCTCCACCATAGCCAGGGACTTATCATCAAACAACTACATTCAGCGGATCACTGAAGATCATCAAGAGAAACATTTAAACTTGCAGCGTATGGATCCTGAGCAGCTGCAGCTCCTCACTGCTGCTCAAGACTCAACACAGCTAAATGGAAGACTTATGTTCATGGGATTTTAACCTCCAATGAGTGATACCCATGGCAAATGTATCAAGATGTACCCTTATCCAACTGATGCAGATATCATTGCACATAATGGATATGCTCAAAGAATGTGTGACTAATATCATTGTGAATTTCATGGTGAGTATCTAGGATAAAATGTTGAAATGACAATGGTGACAAGATGTGGTATCAGGCATGACATCCCATGCTTGCCCACACCTACTGCATTATTATCTTGCAGTAGTGCAGGTCAGGTAGTATAGTAGTTTGCTGACCCACAGTTGCTATAGCAGTACATAATACTCTCCACATGCATGCAGAGAGTATTATGTACTGCTTTAGCAACTGTGGGTCATCATACTACCATAGTAAAACAAGTACAGGTTAAATTCATCTTGACATGCTGCATAGCTAGCCAGATAGATAGACAGATAGACATGATCATATGTGACAGCATCACTAACTCATTAAATTGGCATACACTACATCGGCCACACATGGTTCAAACTCAACTTAAGTGGGGCACAAGAATAGCTAAAGATGCAATTAATTATTTCATTATTGATCAGCTTCATTTTCACTGCATGTTAATTAATTGCATTATGAGACACCGACAGTAGCTGTGTGATGTAGCTTCATTTAAAATGCATATCTCATGCTTGGCAACATGTCTGTCTATACCATACTTCAGAACGCCACTATGTTACACTCTGTCCTGGTGAGCCATTGCTGCTTAAATATTTGACTGTTCAGCTCTATCAGAATTCACAGTTGTGACTGCATCATGATAGATGGCATGGCTGTGAGATAAGCAGGAGATCTTGATACTGTTCTCTCTACTGCTATACCATGACATCTGCCTGTCTGGGCCAGGGACTGACCCTTTCACTGAACAGATGCTCTGGACAATCTACCTACTGATTCCAATTACAGAAAGAGATCCAGAATTCTGGAGTGCATGTGCATCAGTGTTTTGTCAACTTCAGCAGAAGGAGGCTGAATGACCTGCAGTGCTGAAGACAGTAGGTAGCAAAAAACTTACTGACTGGTTTCAGTAAGTACATACATATAAGTCAGGATTATAGTCTAATGTCCTATACTTCAATAGTCAGAGTAATTTATATTCAGCCACTTCTTTGCCTTACTGCGGAAATTTATTATGTTTGGAGATTGTTCTGTTTTATATTTCACTATGCTGTTGCTGACTTGTGCCCCTAGGCCTTTCTGTGCTCTAGGTATACAGTCAGGAAAGTGTAGATGTTATATAATGTCTATGACATAGCATGAATTATTTCCAGTGCTGCTCTGCATTGTTACTTATATGTCCTTGTAACATATACACCTGGAGACTACAACTGTAGACAGGTCACTTAGCACTTATGGCAATTCTTCCAACCAATGACCCCCTCAATTATGAGACCATGAGGTAAAAATTGGTTCGCCAAATTTGAGGACCTATAAAAGGTCTTCTTATTTTCAATATAGGATAGGCATAGGGAAAAGAAACTAATACACACACATATATGCACTTTGTCAAAACTATGACTGGCATTGTATACATCACAGTTGTTCCATGATAGTGGGGCTGATATTTACTGGATGCTGCCACATTACATTTTCAACATTTTTTTATTAGATTGTGTACAGTACCTGTGATGTTAAAGAAGCATTGCATGACAGTGGTGGGTTAGGTCATATATGATGTTTTGTGAGGGACTGTGTTACATATGTTGTATCCATTTGCTGATGGATTGCATTTAACCAGTAACATATATCATTTATGTAGCATTGACCATCTGTCATCATTTATTGCCATATGCAATGGTCATTGCAGGAAGGGAAGAAAGGATTGGTTGCTTTATGATATACCAGAAATTACTTTATCATCTCACACATCAAAGGATGTGATACAATGGCTGTTCAGTGCATGAGCATTATTGTGTAATGGGTTAGAAAAGCTGTATAACATTGTATACATCCCTTGAAATAAGGTAAACAACTTGGTAGATATATATCAGGATGAATACAGTACCTGTATTAGTTCAGGTAATGTGACACTCCTAATGAAAACAGTGAAAGTACAAGAAATCGGAATGCTTGCCTCCTGTGAAGTAGAATTAATGCCTACAGTAGAGGCTCTAAACAAATTTGCTGTGATTAGAACTTGTAAAAACCTGGAGAGGGACCTTGTAAAAATATCCAGAAAAGAGAGGAACTCAGACCTATAGTATTTGCATCATCTAGGCCTGCACCTGGACAAAAACCTTGCAGACTGGAGTACTGGAGTTAGTAAATGAACTACAACTGACTGAATTGAGCAGTGAATTACAAAACCAGCTATGCTGTATGAAAGGCTTGCTCTCAAAGACTAAACATTTATGTTTTGTCACTATAGGCAGTGAACCTTCACATTTTGTCACTGTAGATTTCTATGTTTTTATTAAGCTTACTGCTAAACGAGACCATCAAGGGACTTCCAAGATGGCTGCATAATGATCAGCAGCTTCATTTCAGATCTCCCAATGTGAAAAAAATAAATAAATGGGGAGATAAGGGCTAGTAGTTCTAAGAGTTTTAGTAATATACATATGCTACATAGTAAGTGCACTGCCTGGATGTAAACAAAGAAGAAACTGAGATAGCATGAAAGAAAATCAATGAAAAAGGTGAAGAGAAAACACTGACTGGGCAGAATCCTGCAGCTGTTCAGCAAAAGTCAGTTCAAACTCCTGCTTTGGTACAAAATATGGCCTCCAATACTTTAGAAGAAAAAATAAACGTGCTCAAAGTTTATTAAAATAAATTAAACACTGAAGTAGTATATTAACTCAAATAACAAAAGGCTGGAAAAAATGGAAGAAGTTTTAAACAGCCATTCAGATGAACTGATAAAACTGCAAAAATCAGAGGTCAAAATGAAAAGCAGGCTGGTTGAGTGTGACACTGCTCAAGAAGAGCAGTTTCAAAAAATGGTAAAGTTAGAGGCCAGGCCATGCAGAACAAACCCGTGATTTTCTGCTATACCAGAGAAACTGTAAGGAAAAGACTGTATTGATTTTATGAAAGCACAAGTAAGCAACTGAGCTAGTATTCCACAGCAGGATTTGTTAATTGAAAGGGAACATAGTGTGTATGCTCCAAACCTGGCCATGCAAAAGCTGCCAAGACCTGTATTAGTAAAGATGCAATCATACCACCAGAAAGCGTTGATCCTGACAAAACTGTAGCAAAAGGGCAAAGTATTAAAAACTGGAGACAGTAGATTGCTTGTTGAAAATGATTGTTCACTACACACCAGGCAGAAGGTAAGCAAATTTATCACAACAAACACAGAATGTTGAGAGGTAGGTGTAAGTTACAATCTGCTGTATCCAGCTGTCATATGAAATTTGTTTGGAGGATCAAAGTCATTTTTTGATGTAAAACAGACAAATAAGGAAAAAAGTGAGCTGTCAACAGAAGGAGGCTGCACTTCTCATTCTTCTGATAATAAAGCTCATAGATAGATTTTATGCCAGTGAAACCTTTTCAAGTGTTCCAAAGGAAATGCTTGAGAGACAAAAAAGCACTGTAGTTGACTAGAAGAATCATTAGTGCCTTGGACTTGAACCAGATTTGGTGGGTTGGGAGATGGGGAAGACCAGCAACATTAAAATTAGTGAATAAATGTGAGACTATAAAGCATCAATCACATTTGTGAAGTATAGCTTTACAAGAAAAGGTGGCTGAGAAAGGTTGGACTTTAGTTGACTTTGTTAAACTTGTGGGGGGCCTGAAAGGCATATACCCCACTTTATGTCATTAATGTTTGTAAGGACACTAAAAGGGAAAAAAGAGTAACTGTAAGCAAAACAATTTTGTTCTTACCAGTATTTGTATAAAACATCTTATGATATAGATTGCATGTTATATAGTAAAGCATTTGCAGTGATTTTTCTATGTGATAAAGATACTAAAGTAAACAAATACTTTTGTTTTTCTTTTTTAGTTTTAAGAAATACAGGCATTACAATGTTAAAAGAGAATAAAGGCTGGACAAAAGCACAAATTAATATGCTACAATCTTGACCTATTAGGTTGGGAGACAGGGTGTAAAAGTGCAGTGATTACAATATATGTAGAGTTGATATGTTTCCTCTTACTTTTGCATAGGTGAATGGATTAATGCCCTTCTCTTAATCTACTAACAACTTTCTTCTGTAAGTATGTGTGTTGTAAAAATAAGAGAGCATTTTGAATGGAATTAAAGGTTTTCCTTTAGCAAAAAAATGTTCAGTGTGAATTGAGAAGTCTGTGCATTCTGATCTTATGTTTCCATGCAGACAGGCTGACTGCAAGTAACATATTAAACAATAACATGTGATAGTAGGTTTTCTGGTACTTGTGTACATCAATGCATCCACTAGAACAGTGTATAATTTAGTTTTATTTAAAATTAGTGCACTTTTCCTTAAGGCTAAAAATTAATGTTTTATGAAAGCACACAAGCTGTTTTCCACATCTAGAAGGGGGAATAATGATAAGACAAGAACAGAAAGCAATTAGTGTAAGTAGGAAAACAGGCTGTAGCATGCACATAAGAATGGATAACCTTAATTTTAGGTTAGGTAATACCTGTGGGTGCAGCTGTCAATTTGTGATAATAGTTCCTACCTTTAGGGTTAAACTTCATTATTTAAAGATGTACACAATTCTGTGCATTTGGTTTAAGTTACTAGATTATGAGGGTATTCTGAGTGTGTGTGTGTGTGTGTGTGTGTGTGTTTGTTTGAGGGTTTTCATTAAAACAAAAAATCTTGTAAAATGTGGCATAGGTTCAGAATGAGATGATAAGAAACAACTGTATAAAGGATGAAGCTGCCATACATTGGTGGGTGCATTTAAAAAAGCTGACATATATAATAAGTTAGAGGCTGCGGTGGTGCAGTGGTTAGCATTGTTGCCTCACAGCAAGAGGTTCTCCCATTCAATTCTCGGCTGGAGCACCTTCTGTGTGGAGTCTGCATGTACTCCACCATGGTCGAGTGATGTTTAAAGACATGCAGGTAGGTACGTGCATGAATGGGTGTGCCTTCCTTGAAGGTTGGGCATCGGGCTGGCAACTCGGCACCGTAAAAATCCACTGCCAATCATTAGCAGACCGGAGTTTTGCTGTGGTGACCCCTAACCAGGAAAAGCCAAAAGACAAGACATATATAATAGGCGGGTATAATAATTTCTTATCATAATGACTACACTATCCATATTACTTTGGAGCATGAATGACTGCACACATATAGACAAAAAGTTAAGAGCATTGTATTATATTAAGAAGTGTAAATAGCAATGCTACAAGAAACACATTTGGAAAGAAGTAAGCATGTAAATTTGATAAGAAAGGATTTCAGGATGGATATTCTACAGAATATCATTGACAAAGGAAAAGAGGAGCAGTAATACTGATTGCTAGAGAGACTCCAGTAATGGTAGAAGAGGAAAAACGATAATGGTAGATTTATGGTAGTCTGGGGATACTGGAAAGGGAGGAGGATTACATTAGCATGTATTTATATTCCACATAAGACTGCTATTATGGAGCTAAAGAAAGTGTTTGGAAAAATAATCAGCTTTCAGCAAGGATTATTACTTATAGGTGGGGACTGGAACTTGATTTGCAACAATGAGGATGTACCTGGGGACCTACAAGGGAAAATATAATAAAAAGAGGGTAGATTTCTGAAGAAATGTATGAAAATATTTGGTATGGAAGATCTGAACTGAGTGATAGGAATTTGGAGATAATTGACATATTCCCCAAGGTACAAAACTAGGGCTAGAAATTATTTCACAGGAACATGAGCACTTAATTGAAAGCTTCAACACACATCCAATAACTATTTCAGATGATGCACCAATAACAACTAAGATAAAAATACAGGGTAGTGAAGCAAAAATGAGGCACTGGCACTTCCCCAACTACCTGTTAAAAAGAGAGGAATTTAAGGAATGGGTAGAAGAAATTATTCAACAGTTATTAGGGAAGATAGAAATTTCTTCAGAAGTTACAGCTTGTGAGTGAGATAAAATGAAATTGGAGTCTAAAAATAGATTATAAATAAAAAGAGGTATGGTTAATAAGTAACAATAGTCATTTAAAGGGGCTGACAAAGGTTAAAGTATTGCATAATAAAAGGAATCTCACAGAACAAGAAGAGGAAGAACTGCAGAGTGTTAAAGAGAAAATAAGGGAGTATCTGGATAATACACATGAGGTTAGAAAGATTGCTGTTAAGCAACTTTTTTTTAATAATAATAACAGAGCACAAAGTTTTTAGCACAATGAATTAGGCAATGAAAATAGAAATGGTTGTTGCCAAACTTAAACAGCCTATAACAAGAAAAAATAACCAAAGATCCTGTAGAGGTTTATAGATATTTCAGTAGTGTTATGAAAATCTGTGAAAAGCAGAGAATATGGACATCAAGGAATAGCACACATGGATATATTTATGGAAGACTTAAGTATTCCAAGTTTAGAGTTAGATGAGGCTCAACAATTAACAGTTAGGATAGGAAGATATGAGACATAAACAGTGGGATATAATTAATCTGCAGGAAGGTCTCCAGGAATAGAAATTATTCCTGTGAAAGTTTGGAAACTAGGAGAGAAGAAAGTGATAAAAAAATAAAACATTTTTGTTTTACAGTATTTTAAAAGGAGAGGAAGCTCTAACATCCTGGATAAAGGCTATGGTAGTTGTATTACCTATAAATTGTAAAGATCCATCAGGTCCAGCTTCATATATGCCCATTTCAATTTTAACCCATGGTTATAAACTGTCTATGTCCATAGTAGCTAAATGAATGGCACAGGTATTACCAAAATTGATAGATATGGACCAATGTGTTTTTTGTGGAAGGGAGAACATTAATAGAACAACAATAATTTAGAGGGAAGTAGAATGTACTAAAATATCACTACTGTTGGTGGGTCTTGATACAGAAAAAACATTTGACAGAGTAAGCTGGGATTTTATGAGTAGAGCAATGGAAGCATTTGCTTTCCCTGATACAATAATGAGGCTAATTAGGAAGATATATGAGTTATCAGAGGCAAAAATTAAAGTGGGAGGGTTCCTCTCAGATAAGTTGTATCTAAACAGAGGAACCAGGCAGGGGTTGTCCTCTTTCTCTGTTGTTATTTGTGTTATATTTAAAGCCATTAGCAAAGAAAATAAGTGATTAAGGAATTCAGTGATATAATTGGTATGGTAGTCAAGAAAAGTTGGCTTTATTTGAAGACAATATTATTTTGTACCCGATAAAAGCAGAAAAGGACATTTTAGTGTTGTGTAACATTCTGAGACAGTTTCATGTCTTTTTTCTGGATGTAAAATTAATTAAGCTAAAACAAGGCTATAGCTATAAACTGTATGCCCACACATGAACTGGTTCAGAAACACCCATCTTTATGGGGACTCAATAAAATGAAGAATTTAAGAGTATGGATTAAAAAAGGATTGTGTTATGACAGCTAAGGCTATGAGGGAAGAGACTAAACAAAAGATAATACAAAAACTGGAAGCTCTTGTTTTTGGATAAGGATAGCAAGATACGAGCAATGAAATGTTTTAGTCCTTTTAGTTTTATACACAGATCAGACATATTTTATCAACCAGAGGAGAAGTTGTGGACAGTAATTAATAAGAAGTTGAAGGAGGGAAAAGGGCAAAGGTCAAGTGGGATAAGTTGATCCAATAGAACAAGGTGGTTAAGGATTATCTGATTTGAAGGGATATTTTAGAGCTACAGAGTTAAGGCTTAAATACATATCAAAAACAGAAATCTGTAATTCAAAGTGGAAAGAGATGATGATGATGATGATGATTTAGTGGGGAGGGATTCAAGAAATAAGGAGACAGTAGGATTTGGGATGTAGATCCTTAAGGAGAATTACAACAGCCATACAAGATATATTCATAAAGAAGCAGAAAGTATTCTAAAAACTAAGCCAACATAAGAATGGAAAAATGAGATGTTGCTGATAGGGATGACTGCAATTAGGGATGCAGAAAATAGTGAAGAGGGGTCTGGAATTTACTGGGAAAAACTGGCAAGGGAACCAAGGTATTGCTTGCAAATAACTATATAGGGAAAGGTAATAGAATGGGAAGAGGACAAGAAGACATTTGGACTGCAAGCTACAGACTGCCTGCTCTATCACGGATTGCTCAGATTATAGGCAAAGAGAAAGGGATGGGGGAATCCTAATTAAAAAAACCTGCTCTTATAGAGTCTTTAGTTCAATCTAGAACAGGAGCTGATGTTAAAAAAGGGATAATTAGCAAACATATCAAATATTGCATGATAACTTTAGAAAAAATTGGGAAGACATATTGGATAAGCAATTCACAAGGAAACAATGGGAGGACATATGCATGGCTTCCAAATATGTAACAAAGTCTAGAATATTTAGGACTTTTGCTTGGAAGTGTTTGCATAGGTATTTTTATACCATAGTCAAACTCCAAAGAAGTTTTCCTCAGGTAGATGATAAATGTTGAAGGTATGATGGAGTAGAAAGTTGCAACTGGGAACATATGTTTTGGGAGTATAATGAGTTGGCAGACTTAAAAATCCACTGCAGAATACTCTGCTGGAAATATTTGGTGAGCAAGTGGGAGTAACTAAGGAAATTATTTAGTTTTTAAGCTGGAATACAGGATCTGAATTTCCTAGATATAGCATGGCCTTGTTAACTTTAATTCTGGTGACTGCCAAAAAAGCAATTGCTAGAAAATAGAAGTTGAAGCCTAAACCAACTGTATTTGAAGTACTGAATATTGTAGCAAAAATAAAAGAACTGGAATTAGGGTCATTAGAAAAGGGTAGGAGCAAATTATATAGAAATAATGGAAATTGCGGGAACAACACATGCAGAATGATTTTTTGGAGGAGGAGTGAGGTTTAAGGGAAGGTAGGAATTGATCAATTTATGAAATGTTGGATTGATGATAATTAAACAAAAGAATATATGTGATATGTAATGTTTGTAACTGAGAATATGTTAATATGGTTTGTTTTCTTTTATATAAATGTATTTTTGCCTATGTCTTAATTGATAATTCAATAAAAGAGTTTTTTTTAAAAAGAGACCATCATGAAGCTCAACCACTGCACTAATCTTGAGTCAAGTGTCTCTAGAGTTTTCACTTGCTACACTGGTGGATGATATTGGGCAATATTTGTCAGTGCTTCTTTGCCAAACTACCTGAATTTCATTAACATGAAACAGCCTTCGGATGTAACTGTTTTGAGTTTAACTTCCTAAACAGAAAAGAAAGAAGTGTGTGTTTTCTGTTTTTGTCAGCAACAGAGGAACTAATAAAATGTTAGTAAACTCTAAAGTTACAATAGGCAAATGGCTTTTCCATTCACAGCAGCAAATGACAATAATGGCAGGGCCACTCCAAAAGTCCAACTCATCTTTGAAGAAACTCCACAAGGTTGATGGCATAGAGGCAATCCTTTTTGCCTTTTAATGATATACCATTCAAGAAATCAACCTGAGTAGGCTAACATCTTGTCTTCTCGGCTCACCAGAGAGGCTCTGACAGCATACATGGACTTAGGTGGATTTATTATTTGAACTGTCAGAAGTTGAAAAAAATGGAGCTATTAGCTAGAACAGATGTGGTCCCTGATACTCAAACTATGATGTTTCATAAATGGACATTTAGTTCAAGCAAAACAGAGAAAGTAGAAATGCCTCGGTTAAAACGTTCTTTGAATGTATGGTTAGAACCAAAGGTAAACAGTAAAATTAAAATGATAGACAGCCTCACTACTGATCAATTCAAAAGACACTCCAAAGTACTTTACATAACTAGGCTTTTCACAGTAGCCCTAAGAATATTGGTAAATTGGTTATGCTAATTAAAAAGTTACCACTAACTGAAATAATGTTTAAGGCTCAACAACTTAAACTTGTAATTAAGAATATGCAGGTGTCTGTGAAGAAACAAAAACTGTCAGCAAATAAAATAGTTTGTTTTAGATCTGAGAAGAATGGTCAGATTGCTAAACACTAACTAGTAAGGAGAATGCTATGTCTAACAAAAATATGATTTTGAACCAACATGCTGATAACAGAGATGTGGCAATGGAATGTTACAATGCAATAACTAGAATAATAGAATTAGCATGTTCTCATTGTGCTACTAATAAGTTAGCCAAATGCACAGCATTAATTGATGGGAAAGAAATAAGGAAGTACGGTTACACTTATTAAGTATCAGTACACTTTCAGATGCAAAACAAGTAAATAGTGCACGCGATGTGTGTTCATAGAGACAGGAAAGAGTATTGCAGAACACGTGGAACTTTACATAATATTGGAAAAAGTATTGCATCTTGTAGTTTAGTTTCTAATTCAACACATGATGTTATAATAGGTGAAGACTTCCTCCAAGGTACTGTAGAAATTTTGGGGATGGTAGCACAGTTAGATACTCTGTGCCCTGAATTTACATCTAGAATCCTGTTACTGAGTCTTACCAGAAAATCCAAGTTGCTAAATTAGTGCATTATAGTGCATGATCCCCCACCCTATCAGAAAATTGCAGGCACTAAAATTATACAACATGTCTGTGCGGAGACAGAATAGGATAGTCTCCTAGTTACAAACTCTTTAAGAGAAGGAAAATGAAAAAGAAAAAAAAAACCTGAATAGAAATTTAAGTTTTCCTCTGCAAAGTTAAAACAGAAGGCAGGTTTGAGACAGAACAGTGACTGACATTACCGAAGTAAAATAAAGAAACTGTAAATGCCAAAATCAGAAATAATGTCACTGGCATGAGCTGCCTTGTATGGAGGAAGGGCTAGATGGAGAAACATACCAGTACCTGTATTATTAGGTGAACAGGCTATACCCACTACTTTGTGTTAACATATTGATGAAAGTTGCCATGATTTAGCAGATTTTCAAATAAGTAATAAAAAAAATTAAGGAAGTGCTGCAATGTGAGGATGACAGGGATGGAGAAAATATATCCAGAGAAGAAGAAACAAAGGAGCAGATTGATCCATTCCCATGCCCATATTTCAAGTATGCCACATATTAATTTTGACTGCATTTTTCAGTCCACTGTTGTAGATTTCACCTCTATTACTCAGTTTGGTCATTTTGTAGAAATTCCAACTTCACAGCCTGCTTATCTTGTGGTGCATTTTGCCCATGTTCTTGGGTGAACATTGCATTGTTTTTGTGGCAGAGTCCTCCCATCTCCCACAATACTTAACAGAGCTTTTGGAATCCAGCACCAAAACAACAATAAAACCTTAACTTCAGTTTTAAAAATGACTTACCACCATGCATATCACCAAATTAACTCACACCAGATGCATTTCTTTTGTTTTACAGAAAATAATATACCATGCTTATAATATTCCACTACATCTCCTTTATAAATTCTTAGCGGAAACATACATTTTAACTTTCATATGAATTTGAAAATTCAGCTGTCATCCATTAATCCATCAAGACAGTCTTATATAAACTGAATAAATCTTCAATAAAGCATAGATGAAATATTAACATTCAGAGAATGGTTTTCTATATTAAATGCACACAAATTTTCCATTTTATAATATATGCTAGATCCTGAGTTAGCTAAGGAGCCCAGGTAACAAAGAAGTTGGCTGGGGAGATAGGCTTGAGCAGTCAATGCTGACTTGCCCATTCTGTGTGGAATGAGAAAGTTAGGCTCACTATGTGGGTACACCTAGTACAGAGTAGGTGTCTGCAGCAGTCATACTGGATGATTAGAGAGTGCTTAGGACTATCAGGCAGTGAGTAACACAACAACCAAAGTTTACTTTGTGGAAGCATACTCCAAATGCACAGTCACTGTAGCCCTGTCTCAGTAAACAGCTTGCTAACCTGCTGACCTCCACAGGTAGAAATACCCCAACTAGACACAGAGGACTGCTGTATGGCCTTTCCATTTCTTGCCCTGCTGCCTATTTCAGTAGGTGGTAAGTATAATAAAAAGATACACTATCTAACATACAGGCTGAAACAGCCAAGAGTGGTGGAGGATAGAAAAATAAAACTGGTATTATGCCAAGTAAAGAACATAATGGGGAGGAGATGAAAAGACATCAAATGAACTGTGAGGAAAAGAGAAAGTGCCACATTTGCACGAGTTAAAACAGAGGAGGAAATTAACACGTCTGTGCATTATAGTATAAATCTAAAGGATGACAAATACACATCTGAGTCGTCTAATCAGTTTCTCTCCAAACAGCTGTTGGCATCATAGAAGCTACATGTAGATTTGGCAGTATGATAGTCAATATCATATATTATACAATGACCCCCCCATTAACATTCCAAAACGTGCACGCTGATTGGTCAGCATGCACGTTGTAAATCAGACTTATACTAATGGAAAAAGGTCTGGTCGCCCTTTTCCATTAGTATAAGTCTTTTTTACAGCAATGGAGAATGCAAGATATCCGTTGCTGTTTAGACACTGTCTCGCTATGTTAATATAGTGAGACAGCTTTAAAAAAAGTAACGGAGATCTTGCTTTCTCTGTTGCTTTTTTTAAAGCTGTCTCGCTATGTTAACATAGCGAGACAGCTTTAAAAAAAGTAACGGAGATCTTGCTTTCTCTGTTGCTTTTTTTAAAGCTGTCTCACTATGTTAAATGGGTTTAACATAGAGAGACAGCTTTAAAAAAAGCAACAGAGATTCTCCGTTGCTTTTTTTAAAGCTGTCTCACTATGTTAAACTCCTTTTACATAGCAAGATACTTTGTAAGAAGCAACAGAGATCTTGCTCTCTCCGTTGCTTCCACCCACAGCTCTGATGTACTGCGTAAGCATACGCATGCACAGTACATCAGAACTGCA